>NC_133177.1:58640000-58747500 GCF_049306965.1 Danio rerio
GGGTTAATTCCACTGTGGCGACCCCTAATAAATAAGGGACTACGCCGAAGGAAAATGAACGAATAAATTTCTAAAAGAGAGGAGAGTTTTAAGTACATTTTTAAACTTAATAGCTTTAATAACTAATTAAGGGCCACTGTCCTGGAGAGTTCCAAATCACGCACACCTGAGCCAGCTAATTAAGCCCTTACTAAATTTACTAGAAACTTCCTGGCAGGTGTGCTCCAGGACCAGGAGTTTGTGCGTGCTCGTAAAATACTAAAAGATTGCTGGGAATACTCATATGAAGGGCAGGATAGTTTTGGATGGAGGAGTAAAAAGTTGGCTAAAGAATATGGTATAGACCAGTGGTTCCCAACCTGGGGTCCGCGCCCCCCTAAGGGGGGCGCCAGAGTTCACAGGGGGGGCGCGGGAGAGGATAAGTATTGAGGTAGAAAAAGGCATAAAAATGCTCCACTATTATAAAGAGCTTTGCAATTAATCGAAAATCCGATTTAGATTTCGGTTTCAAACGATTATAAAAAGCATTAATCGAGATAATTAATTATTGCATCATATTTCGCCACAGTTGTACACGTGTTGCTCTTAAAAGCGCGAAAGAGCTTATGTGTGTGTGCAGCACGATCACGCAGTCAGAAGCATGCGACCGGTCAGCATTCACTCTCATTCACACACGGAGACGAGCAGAGGAGCGCAGACATCTAAAGTCATCTTAACGTGAACGCTTTAATGGTCAAATGGGTGTTAAACGCGATGTTTAGTGATTATTTACATTAACCCTCATTTGTGTAATAAACAAACGAGTTGAGGATCAAAAGACGTGAAAGAGAAACCTATGAAGAGACAGCGCGCTATAATCCTTTTGTTAAAACTCCTTGCTCTGTTAAACATAATTTGGGAAATATTTATAAAAAAAAAAAAAATCTCAGGAGCGCTAATAATTTTGACTTTAACTGGCAATAGTTTTGAATAATCTTGATTACAATTATGACCAAAATAATCGTGATTATGATTTTTCCCAAAATCGAGCAGCCATACTATTATATATGTATTTTTAAGTACCAAAAAATAAAAAATAATCTAAACACATGCTTAAAATTCCAACATAATAGTGAAAATAATTTTAAAAAATAACTTTAAATAATTATTTAAATTTTGCTCACTCGCGCAATCTGCTTGTCAACGTGTCGTAAAGGCAAAATCAAAACAAAAATGGCAGACAAACGTAAATGCAGTGATTCTTCAGAGGCGAAGAAAAAGATTAGACAGTATGACAAAGCCTACCTAAATTTTGGTTTTATTGAAGGCCAAGACAAGTTAAAACTGATTAATTAATATTTTCTATACATATTATATATTAATATTACACAAACACACACACACACACACACACACACACACACATATATATATATATATATATATATATATATATATATATATATATATATATATATATATATATATATATATATATATATATACACACAGTACATATGTGTGTGTGTGCGTGTGTATTTATATGGTGGGGGGGCTCCAATGTTTGTATATGTTTATGGGGGGGGGGGGGGGGGCCAAAGAAAAAGGTTGGGAACCACTGGTATAGACAACATGATCTTCTGTCCCAATATACCACTTACCGATGTCCCACTATGGAGAGCACCTGAACCACTCATAGATGTAAGCTTGCTAAGTAAACCTAAAGATGAATATAGTGGAAAAGAAATAAATGCGTTTTTAAATAATAAATATTATTCAACTTTACAAATTTTTACAGATGGTTCCATAGAACCTAGTAGTAAAAAGATAGGAATAGGTGTTAATATTCCAAAGTTCAAAGTAAATATTAGTTTAAAATTGTCCAATAATCTATCAGTATACACTGCAGAGATAACAGCTATAATTATAGCATTACAATGGGTTGAACAAGTCAGACCAAACAAAGTAGTAATCTGCTCAGATTCATCTTCAGCTTTAGTTAGTATAGCAAACTCAAAATCAGATAGAGAGGATTTAATAACAGAAATCTATTTATCTTTATATAGATTAAAGGAAATAGGAGTAGTCGTTTATTTCTGCTGGGTTCCATCACATATTGGGGTATCTGGTAATGAAGTTGCTGACAAATTAGCAAAGGAAGCACTAAATAAGCAAGAGGTGGAGGTACATGTACCTCTGGGGAAAAGAGAGGCAAAATCGATTTTAAAGGAAAAACTAATAAATAAATGGCAAATTAGATGGGATAATAGTAATACTGGAAGATGGCACTATAGTATTATACAGACAGTAGGGACAACACTAAATCAAGGACGAAATAGGAAGGAAGAGGTGTGGTTATCAAGATTAAGATCGGGACACACAGGGTTAAATGCAACACTTGCGTTAATGGGTTTACATGAGGATGGGAAATGTGATGTATGTGGTGTAACTGAAAATGTAGATCATGCATTATTTAAATGTAGCAAGTATAATAAACATCGCGATATGTTATTCAGTCAGTGTGGGGAAGATAAAAAAATATATATAATTATTCTAGGAAAAGGTATAATAGATTGGCAAGTATATAGAGCGTTTATTAGGTATATCGAATATTCGGGTTTAGGTTATAGATTATAGTCTAATATTTATGGGTGAGAGTATACTCAATCATTGTCATGAAGGCCCTTTATGTTAGAGGAGCTGAACACGCAGCGCTGACATGAGTATGTGGTCTAGATGCAAAGATTGGAGAATATGAAACATCCAAGGTTTTTGTTTTATTTGTCCCTTTCCCTCCCTCCTCGTTTCTTTCTGTTGCCCTTTCTAATATTCAGACCCATCATCGGAGTAAGATTCTGTACAGTAGGTGGCGATAATGCTTTTTAATGAGATGGTCGCCATAAAACAGAAAGAAGAAGAAGAAGAGTTTGTGCGTGCGAAATTCTGTCGTGCTGCACTGCGAAAAGGGGCGGGATTAAACAAGATGATTAGACATTAAAAAGCGAGCGATTGCTCCATGTTTTAAATTTCTGTCCAGAGAGGTCATGTTTTAATCCTCGATAGGTCTCACGCAGTAAAGTGATGTGATTTCGCTGGTCAGAGTTCACCAAGCTTGAACTTTGCACCGAAGCAACCTGCGAAACTTGACGTTTGACCCTGCGTTTCAGGTCTGACACATTCATGTGCGTATGAATGGAAGTCTATGGGAGGAAAAGCCCAGTGTGACCGCAGCTTAATACAGAAATAACGAGAAAGATGGAGAGAAAACGAAAGGAAAACGAATGCATGTTTTTAGTAAAACTAATATCAGATTTTAGTTTTTTTAAATTGTATGCATGTGCATGTAAAACAATATAATTAGTACAAAACAAAACAACAAATCTGCAATAGAGCAACTACACTTTTGGCAAACACTCATCACTACATCTGTCACCGACTCGGTCCCAGTCATTCCACTCGCTGGCCAGCAGAGGTCACCATCACCGGACTATTGACATTACAGCATCCACATACACTGATTGCAGTCACACCTGATCCATATCCCACAATCAATCACCACACACATATAAGCAGCTCTCACACACACCTAACTGCGAAGTCTTGTTCTGCCCTGGCTAACACTACGGAACGTTCTCAGCCTTGCCTGCCTTCCCGTTGTGATCCTGATTCTGACCCTGTCTTGCCTGCTGCCAGCCTTGATATCCAGCCTGAATACCGACTCTGATTCTAGCCGCCTGCCTTTGAACTCTAGCCTGCTTACCGACTCTGATACTAGTCGCCTGCCTCTGACCCATGCCTGCATATTCATCCTGTGTTTACCAGCCGCCAACCCAACGGCTACATACTACTGTGTTTGATGTGAGTTTGCGCATGACAACATCTGTGTGCTATTGTTTGTTAAACTGTTTAATAAAAATACTGCAAATGGATCCCTCTGTGTCAGCCACTTCGTTACAACATCGTTCATCTCCCAAATGATGCATCATACTATGGTCGCACAGTTACAGGTTATGTTTGATAAATCATGCATCTTAAAGGGCACCCATGGTGAAAAATCTACTTTTCAAGCTGTTTGGACAGACATGTGTTAAAGTATAGTGTGTAGATCGTCATATTGGAGTGATATAAACACACACAGTCCTTTTTTTTTTCAATTTAACAACATAGAAACGGTGGATCAATTGGAGCAGTTTTCAGACCGACCAAAACTTTACGTAGGAAAGCCCGCCAATATTGATTGACAGCCTCGCGTCACGATCATATCAGGGCTTTACATTTAACACCAGCCAACCCGCCAAATGTGGGTAGATTTCGGCGGTGGCGGGTAAGACAGACACTCTCACTAGCTACTTTGGCTGGTGGAAAATTATTTTCCCAGATAATAATTCTTAAAAGCAAGGTTCGACAATAAGGATGGTCCAATATGCATGCAAAGGCGATCGAGAAGCAACACGACTGACAAAATTTCGTTCGCAACTTCGTGCGAGCAAAGCAGATAAATACCGAATGAGAATCTAATCACTCGCGCTAACAGCTGAGGTGATGCATGCGACTGTTTATAACGCGTGCACGCTCCCGTTTCCTTTTGGGAAGCAACTGTGTCTAGAAACACAACTGATGCGATCAATTCTCTTTCAAAAAGGGAGGAGCATGCACCCACAGGCTACAGTCTTGCTGCTTTCAAGAGTTCCAGAGTTGACTTACTGTAAGCAGCGCCAGTTGCTTTCGCTTTAACCATTCTTTGAAAAGATCATTTATGGGCCTATCATTAACCATGCGTGTGTGATCATCACACAGTATGTTTTTACCTGCTTTCTTTTGCATTAATATGGTTTAATTATCTTTTTTTTTACAATAACATTGCTTTAATGGGAGAATCACTCCCCATTTATGTGTAGTTAACAGGGGATCTGGGCCCTTTAGCCAGGACATATGACTGTGCATATGTTTTGTTAAATAAAAAGCATAGTATTCAGCTATATTTTGCATCTTTTCACACATTTAAAATGTGTGGCTAAGAAATAATTAACTGTTTATTTATGGTGTGGTCAGAGATAAATTGGGTAAATCCTTCCATTTTGGGCTCTGAAAATTATGAAAACTAATTGTAATATATGAAACCCTGACCCATTTGCTAATGATTATTGAGCAAGCTCATATACAACACACAAAAAGTGAAATGAGTGAGGACATGGGCCCGTAGCGGATGGGCCCGCAGGGCACGCACCGCGGGGGGGCCCCGCGTGATTAGGGGGCCCCACGTCATCGCGATATTCAATAACTGAAAATAAATCCAGAAACCGCAATAATCAAACTCTTGGGAACAACTGTGGTCGGAACCAAAGTTCACAGGTCTGTGTTCTCTGAACTCCTCTCAAGCGGTGGACTACTTCATTCTGATTGCTTGCCGCCGAACCGCGTCATAGCCAATGAAGACGCGCCGCTGTTTCTCGCCGCCGGTTCTCGTTAAAAATGAATGACTTCTGGCTACTTTGATGCTCTCGCCGCTTTCAGGTTTGTGATCGCTCCTCAGTTTGTGAAGGCTTCCCCGCGTTGTCGCTTCACCCCGCCTCCTTTCCCCGCTCCTCAATTTGTAACATAGATATATACACTAGATATCGCATAGGGACCCTGAGCATGCGTCTATAGCGCCGCCACATTGGTACAGTGCTCCCAGGACAAATGTCATTCAACCGCACTAGTCAAGACAGTGTTATTACGTGAAGATGCGGGACTTTAGCGCTGTCGACGAGTGTAGTAACGAGCAAACAAAGAAAACAAAGCACAAAGGCAGAACATATCATAAGTAAGATTAAATTTTTTACCTTTTTGTATGTTCTGAAATTTGTGCTAATCAGGTAACGTTATTGATGATAACAGTCACTTACTGCATTAATCATGAGGCAAAGCAGCTCCAACTCGCACTAAACACTCGGCTTATGCTAGTTTTGTTGAATAAATCAGCAAACAATGCAAAAGAAATATGACAACGAGATGCTGCGCTGCCAGAAACTTGTGTAATTGTCGGCTAGTGTACGAGTCGTTCATAACGGAGATTTATTCACGAACAAATCGCTCCCTCCGTCAGTATGAGAAGTGAAAGCAGGAGAGCAGGTGTGTTTCAGGATATGATTAGATCAAATTTAACAGGGAAGGTTGTTAGCGTTACTATTGGATGTGCCCTCAGACTGTCATGTCATGTGTTACCTGCTTCCCATATTTGGACATATGCAAATAAATGTATTCCGGTTCAGCAGAAAACCGAGGAGAGACGTGAGTTATTTTACCTCCGTGTAATTAAGATTATATACCGGTTACCATACACGAAAATGGCTGCGCCAACAGGTTATGGGCCCAGAAGAGATGTGAGTAACCGATGGAATAGATTGTGTTTCGACGGAGATGAGAAAAACTATGAACTTTGGGAAACAAAGTTTTTAGGACACATGCGGTTGCTAGGATTGAAAGAGACGGTGCTATCAGAGGCCTCCGCACATGCTGATGATGATGAAGGACCTGATAAAAATGAAGAAGCGTATGCAGAATTAATTCAGTACCTGGATGACAAAAGTTTGTCACTTGTCATGAGAGATGCCGCGGATGACGGTAGGAAAGCTCTGCGGATTTTACGGGCCTACTATGCTGGCAAAGGGAAGCCGCGAATCATTTCTCTGTATACCGAGTTAACTTCTTTACAAAAGAAATCAAGTGAGAGTGTCACAGACTATATTATAAGAGCTGAAACCGCAATCACAGCACTAAGAAATGCAGAAGAAACCCTTAGTGATGGACTTCTAATTGCGATGATTTTGAAAGGTTTGCCGGACTCGTTTAAACCGTTTGCAATACATATCACACAGAGTGATACAGAAATAACGTTTGCTGAGTTTAAAACGAAGCTGAGAAATTTTGAGAGTACTGAAAACTTCCACAGTGTCGCCAGTGAAGATAACGTGATGAAAGCAAATGCCTCCCCCTCGGGACGCAAGGGGAGAGAAGGGCTCGCATACTCGGACATTACGTGTTACAACTGCCAACAGAAAGGGCACAAAATGCGTACATGCCCAGCCTTAAACTGCAAACGACAGTGGTGTAATTACTGCAAAAGCTCAACACACAAAGACGAGAACTGTAGACGAAAAAGGAGAGATGATATTAAACTGGCTAGCGACAAGAACGATGATGAGGAACACACATTTATCTTCAAAGCCAGTGACTACAGATCATACGAAATACAGGGAAAAGGGCTGATGGTCGACACTGGCGCGACCTCGCATATCATTACTGATCTTAAGAAATTCAAACAGTTTGATGACAAATTCCAACCGGAGAAACACTACATTGAGTTGGCGGACGGAACAAAGGCGAGTGGAGTTGCGCAGAGAAGAGGTGACGCAGAGGTGCACTTGATTGACAGCGCGGGACATAAAGTGAAAACGATACTAAAGAACGCCTTGTATATACCATCGTATCCACAAAACATTTTTTCTGTTAAAGCAGCAACAACAAACGGAGCTTCGATCAGCTTTCAACAAGGACAAGACAAACTGACTCATAAGGACGGTACAAAATTTAGCATACATGAGTACAATAGACTGTATTATCTGAACACTGCTAATGGAGATGGTGATACTGATAGTTGTAACTCATGTTATGATATCCAAACCTGGCACGAAATTCTTGGGCACTGCAATTATGAAGACATTTCCAAATTGCAAAATGTAGTGAAGGGGATGAAAATAACAGGGAAGATTGATAAATCTAATTTAAATTGTGAGATTTGTACACAGGGTAAATTTGTACAGAGCCGAAACAGGGAGCCTGATACAAGAGCTAAAGCTGCACTCGAACTAGTGCACACAGATCTAGCTGGTCCAATTGACCCAGAAGCAAAAGACGGCTTCAAGTATGCTTTAGCATTCACTGATGATTACTCTGGTGCAGTATTTGTTTACTTTTTAAAAGCTAAAAGTGACACTGCAAGAGCAACTGAAAAGTTCATTGCTGACACAGCACCTTATGGGCGCATAAAGTGTGTAAGTGACCACTAAAGCACTATATCCCTTTAAATAATTTTAGAGCATCAGAGCATGTCACGTGTTTCGGTAGCCTAGGTGACTAATAGGTTAATCAGGCTAGCAGGAGCGAAGAGAACACACGTTGCTGTGCGATTTACGGAAAAAGGAGGCTTAATCCTGCACAATTTATTTAATAGAACCCTTTGGGAAAGCGGAGCGAGGTATGTGAAGTTAATATTTAAGCCACATGAGTTCATTTGTATGTATATGTTAATCGTGAGCTCTGCCTTCTTATTAGTTGTTTCAAACTGTCGTTATATACTTCATTGTTTCACTTTCATATGTCGCTCTGTACATTATATCTTTATTTGTCGTATTATTCTGTATACAAGTTGTTTTTATTGATTTTTGTTGTTTCTTTGTGTAGTTTCACGGTGCTACGCAACGAAAGTTTAATGGCTCTCGTCTTGAGCAAAATAAAGAATCAAGCACCCGTCAGAAACTCTCTGTCTCGTTCATGGAAACCAAAGGGCATCTACAGTGAAACTCGACGCTTAAAGGAACCACGCATCTGTTTCATCGAGACGAGGCTGGCAGCTGGCAGGGTCGTGACGTCATCGCACAGGCTGATCGGAGGCTGCAGTTACCCATACTAGTCGGAGGTGGCGCGCGTGCTGTCATTCACTGTTGCAGATACAGTGGGAGACTTTGAGTGGCAAGAGAGTTTAAGAACAACATATTCCTACGTAAGCAGCATCAAGTCATCTTGAACTTAGTAATTTTAATGCTTTAAAGGAAAAGCAAATATTTTATGGACATTTGAGTTAAAAGGTTAAATTTACAAAGGACTTTAAATAAAAGGAAATAAATAATGTTATAAAGAACATTTACTTCATAGTTTAAGATTTGAATTACATTATTTGAGTAGAATTTAAGAAAAAAAAAAAGAACTTAATTTATTTTATTTAGCATTAGAAAAATTACAATCAGTGTTAATGTTAGCTGTACTTATTTGAAAACTGACATTTCCTTGTTATTCCTGTTACAAGCTAATATTTTGGATGTCATATACTGCTGTTTGCATTTATATTGATCTTGTTTGCTAATTTATTTGGGTGCTTACGTGCTAGAGGTCTGGTGAGAGTGTTATTATTCACTGCTTAAGTTCCTCTTTAATTATGGAAGCTGTACACGCTGAAGAGGCTATGGAAGATACACATAGTACACATGAAGAAGCGCATGCAGTCAAACAAGCAGATGAAATGTCACTCCCAACAGTAGAAATAAGCAACCCAGTTGTGCAGCAGGTCAGATCAAGCACACGTGAAAGAAGCTTCACAGAAAGGGGTCTGGAAATGCGTGAACAGGAAGCCAAGCGACAAGAGAAAGCTTTCCATAAAGCTTATAACAGTTGGAAAGAGACTGCAAAAGATTGTAGATCAACATTAAAAATGTTCTGTTCACGTGAGAATCTAGAACAAATTCAGCAAGACATTCAAAATCAATGTAATCTAGTCCATCAGCATTATGAGCCAATATTGCGTAACCATGCTACATCTCCAGACATTGTCAATCGTATGGATGCTTGTGCTGCACTGACTGCTGAAATTATTGATCTTGTGAGTAAGCGGCTGGAGACAATAGGTGAAGATTACAATGAAGAGCTTGTGAAGGAAAGAGTGAGACAAGTCTTAAATAAAGATGAATATGGATCAATCTTTGGATGCACAAAAACAAACACAGTGATGTCAGAGTCATCGTTAGGATCAGGTAATCAGTCAAAGACCTCTTCCAAGATATCAAGTAAGCGAGCTGAAGCAGAAGCTGAACTTGCAGCAAAACAAGAGCAAGCTAAAGCTATGCAGGAAATCCATGATCAACAAGCAAAGCTTAATAAAATGGAGAGTGAATGGAAGCTTTCTGAAGCTAAAATGCTAGCAGAAATAAAGCAAAGAGAGGTAGAAATGCAGCTAAAGCTTGAAGAAGAAAGAAAACGGCTGCATCAGTTGCAAGTAGACAAGGAAGTAAAAGTAGCAGCAGCTCGTGTGAAAGTGTACAATGATCTTGAAGGGATCAGTCAATTTGGTGATAAAGAAATAGATTCTAGCATTCACAGATTTCAGTTAAACCCAGAAGCTGAATTGTTCTTGCCTCAGCAAACATTCAAGGCAGAGCATGAAGCCCAGCCATCTCAGAATAATGTTTCTTTAGCTCAAGCAATAGCAGACTCACTAAGCACACATCGACTGCCTGTGCCTGAACCCATGATCTTCGCTGGTGATCCATTGAAATTCATAGATTGGAAGATGTCCTTCATAGCTCTTATAGAAAGAAAGCCCCTCCCACCTGGTGAGAAGATGTTCTATCTTAAAAAGTACCTTGTTGGAGAAGCTCGTAAGGCTGTGGAGGGATATTTCTATAGAAATTCAGAGGATGCATACCATGGAGCATGGAAGGTCCTGCAAGATAGATATGGGAATTCATTCATACTACAAAAAGCCTTTAGAGACAAGCTGATGAGGTGGCCCAAAATTGGAATAAATGACCCACTTGCACTGCGAGACTTCACAGATTTCCTGCAAGGATGTGCTGAGGCAATGCCACACATTAAGGGATTATCTATTCTAAATGACTGTGAAGAAAACTACAAGCTACTAAAGAAACTTCCTGAATGGGTTGTACACAAATGGAATCGAATTGTGACGGAAGAATTAGATGCATCAGGGGACTATCCAAGTTTCAAGTGTTTTACAGAGTTCTTGCAAAAGGAAACTAGAATAGCTTGTAACCCCATTACTTCCCCATTCATGAATATGAAAAATTCAGATGAAAAGTTTCCCAAGCGAGCTAAGGCGCTCAGTACAAAGACTGACGTGAAAGAGTTCAGTTCTAAAGGGCTTAATACATCTAGCGTAAAGTCAAAAGTATCATGCATTGTCTGTAAAGATGAAAACCACAGCATTGTCCAATGTTCTGCATTTGGAGAAAAAACCATTGAAGACAAGAAGAACTTCATTCAAGAAAATCAGCTCTGTTATGGGTGTCTCAGGAAAGGGCACATTGTAAAAAAATGCAGAAGACGACATAAGTGTGGAACATGTGGCCGCAATCACCCCACATGCTTACATGAAGAAAGACATATGGTGTCTCCAAAACCATTAAATAAAACTTCAACAGAAGTACAAGCAAGTCAGGAAGTTCAGAAAGTTATGGCCCATGCACTCACACAAAGCTCTTCTGCTACTTCCAGTATTGTGCCAGTCCTTATTTCAACAGTGGAAGAGCCTCAAAGGGAAGTACTCACTTATGCGCTACTGGACACGCAGAGTGACTCAACATTCATTTTGGAAGATCTTCTTGATGATCTAAATGCAGTCAAGCAACCAGTTCAACTTAGATTAAGCACTATGACAGCTGTGGATACTATAACGGCAAGTAACAGGGTTTGCGGTCTGCAAGTTAGAGGACTCCAAGCAGCAAACTCCATTCAGTTACGGCAAGCATATACAAGAGACTTCATTCCTGTTGATAAGTCCTATATCCCAACGAAGAGCACAGCACTGGAGTGGCCTCACCTAAAACATCTGGCCAATCAATTGCCACCACTGCAGAACTGCGAAGTCGGATTATTAATCGGATATGACTGCCCTTCAGCTCTAGCTCCCCTTGAAGTCATAATTGGTCATGAAAATGAACCATTCGCACAAAGAACTGAACTTGGTTGGAGCATTATAGGTCTCTCTAATCCACACCTAGACAGGCAGGGAAATCAGAGCTTTGTCCACAGAGTTGCAGTCAAGGAGATATTTGTTCCATCACCCAATGATGTCTTGAAAATTCTTGAGTCAGATTTCAATGAGAAAGGTTATGAGGATAAAAGTGTGTCTCAAGAGGATGTTCGTTTCATTCAACATCTCAGTACCAACATCAAACAGAAGGATAATGGACATTATGAACTTCCCCTTCCTTTCAAGAGTATCAGCCAACCATCACTGCCAAATAATAGAAGGCTGGCAGTTGCCCGGCTGCAGCAATTAAAGAAAAAGCTCAAATCTAACAAGCAATATTCGGATGACTACAAAGTCTTCATGAAGGAAGTCGTTGACAAAGGTGATGCTGAACTAGCCCCTGAGATATCAGAAGGAGAGACTGTATGGTATATTCCACACCACGGAGTATACCACCCTCAGAAACCAGGTAAGCTGAGGGTTGTGTTCGACTGTTCAGCTAAGTTTAGTGGTATATCTCTAAACGACACTCTGTTGACTGGGCCTGATCTAATAAATTCATTAGTTGGAGTACTCTGCCGCTTCAGAAAGGAGCTAGTCGCAGTCACCTGTGATATAGAAAAGATGTTTCACCAGTTCCTTGTTCCTCCAGACGAACGTAATTATCTGAGGTTCTTATGGTGGGAGGATGGAGACTGGGAGAAAGAGCCTCAAGACTATCGCATGACAGTCCATCTCTTTGGCGCTACATCGTCTCCTGGGTGTGCCAATTTCGGTTTGAAGTACCTGGCACAGCAGTACGAAGTTAAACACCCAACAGCTTCAGAGTTTGTTAAAAGAAACTTCTATGTAGACGATGGGCTAGCCAGTGTTCGTTCAATTGATGAAGCCAAGGAACTAATTACTGATGCTCAAGCACTCTGTAAACAAGGAGGTTTACGGCTTCATAAATTCAACTCCAATAAGGAAGATGTTCTCTGCTGCATAGACCCATCTGAAAGGGATATTGTCTCTAAACCTCTCAATTTAAACCCTGAAGCAACACCAACAGGACGTGTACTTGGTGTTCAGTGGTCAACAAGGGATGACAATTTTCAATTCAACATCAACTATAAAGATCAGCCATCGACCCGCCGTGGAATCTTGTCTGTCATTAGTTCCCTGTTCGACCCAATTGGGTTTGTGGCACCCTTTATTCTTCAGGGAAAGTGCATCCTGCAGGAACTATGTCGGAAAAACATTGGATGGGATGATCAGCTACCAGAAGACATGTATTCACGGTGGGAGGATTGGAAAGGTGGACTTCAAAGGCTTAAAGAAGTTGTCATACCAAGATGTTATCACCCTGACACCTTCAATGAGATCATTGAAACGGAGCTGCACCACTTCTCCGATGCGAGCAACATTGGATATGGAGCTTGCTCTTATCTTCGTTTCAAAAATGACAAAGGTAAAGTGCACTGCAGTTTGGTAATGGCAAAGGCTAGAGTCGCACCTACAAAAGTCACAAGTATACCAAGACTGGAACTTGCGGCGGCTGTTCTATCTGCAAAGATAAGTGTCATGCTAAAGACAGAGCTTGAAATGAAGATTGACAGAGAATTCTTTTGGACAGATTCACAGGTTGTTTTGGCTTATATTAATAACGAAGCAAGACGGTTTCATGTATTCGTTGCTAACCGTGTGCAACTCATAAGGGACATTACAGATCCAAGCCTGTGGTACTATATTAATACCTTAGAGAACCCGGCTGATCATGCTTCTCGAGGGTTTCATGCCTCTGACATTGCTACTTCAACCTGGTTAAGAGGTCCCAAATTTCTGTGGGAACAAGAAGTGAATCCAACACCACATACCTCTGCCAATTTGCTTGTTGGTGACCCCGAAGTTAAACCAGTCCAAACATTTGTGACCACAGTTAGTGACAGTTCCGGCATTTTAAGTCGTTTCAGACGATTTTCTTGCTGGTCAATGCTTCTGAAGGTTGTGGCAAGGATAAAAAGACTTGGATTGAAAAAGAAATGCTCCACTGACCATATAACTGTTGAGGAGCGTCAGAGAGCTGCTGAAGTGGTGATCAAGCTCATGCAGCAGGAAGCATTTTCCAAAGAAATGAGAATGATTGAAAATGGGAATGCTCTTCCAAATTCTAGTGCGTTGTATCAACTGGATCCTGTTTTGGACAAAGGTCTTCTTCGGGTAGGGGGAAGATTGAAGAAGTCATCACTCAGTCAAGACCTCAAACATCCTGTGATTCTACCAAGGGATAGTTACATCACCAAGCTAATTCTGTCGCATTATCATGCCAAAATTTGCCATCAGGGTCGAACTCAAACTCAAATGCAGCTTAGAATGAATGGATTAGGGGAAGATTGAAGAAGTCATCACTCAGTCAAGACCTCAAACATCCTGTGATTCTACCAAGGGATAGTTACATCACCAAGCTAATTCTGTCGCATTATCATGCCAAAATTTGCCATCAGGGTCGAACTCAAACTCAAATGCAGCTTAGAATGAATGGATTCTGGGTCATTGGAGGTAGCAAATCAGTTGCTAAGCTGATACACAAGTGTGTGCAGTGTCGAAGACTTAGACGACAGACAGAAGAACAACGAATGGCCGAACTTCCCAAGGAGCGTGTCGAAGTATCTGCTCCCTTTACATTTTGTGGCATGGACTGTTTTGGGCCATTTGTCGTGAAGAGAGCTCGCAAAGAATACAAGCGATACGGTCTAATATTCACTTGTTTGTCATCTCGCGCAGTTCATATTGAAATGATTGAAGATTTGTCCACAGATGCCTTCATCAATGCATTGAGATGCTTTATAAGCCTCAGAGGAGCAGTTTGCAAACTTTATTGTGATCAAGGTACAAACTTTGTCGGGGCCAGGAACGAATTCAAAGATTGCCTGAAACAAGTCGACATCAAAACTCTGGAAGTCTTTCTCGCAGAGAAACAATGTGAGTTTGCCTTTAATGCTCCTTCTGCAAGTCACACTGGAGGTGTCTGGGAACGACAAATACGAACTGTGCGCAGTGTACTTAATGCCACAATTGCACTGTGTCCTGGTAGACTTGACGATGCTTCACTTAGAACATTGTTCTATGAGGCAATGGCCATAGTTAACAGTCGCCCGCTTACAGTAGATGGCATTAATGATCCAAATTCACTAGAGCCTCTAACTCCAAACCACCTAATACTTATGAAGTCTGATGTTGCACTTCCACCTCCAGGAAAATTTGTTAAAGAAGACATGTACGCTACGAAAAGATGGCGAAGAGTCCAATACTTGGTTGAGCAATTTTGGAGTCGCTGGAAGAAGGAATACTTGCTTAACATTTCAACACGCCAAAAGTGGCACACTCCTCGCAGAAACCTCAGAGTAAATGATGTTGTAATAATCAAAGAGGATATGCTCCCAAGAAGTCAATGGCAGTTGGGCAGAGTGGTTGAAACTGTCAAAGAGAGTGATGGATTTGTGAGACGAGTAAAGGTACGAGTAGCAGAACGAAAGCTCACTAACAAACGTAATCAGGCCCCCAAGCTCTCAATCATTGAAAGACCGATTCAGAAATTAGTTGTACTTCTTGAAGAAGACTGACTGTTAGTAACTGGGATGATACACTCTCATCAGACCAAATAATTATTTCTGAAATACTTGATAGTCATGAAAAGTAAACGTGGTCATGTTATAGTTCAAAATCATGTTCTGATTAATTTCAGTTTGTTTTTTCAATTTATCATAAAATGATTGGTGGGAGTGTAAGTGACCACTAAAGCACTATATCCCTTTAAATAATTTTAGAGCATCAGAGCATGTCACGTGTTTCGGTAGCCTAGGTGACTAATAGGTTAATCAGGCTAGCAGGAGCGAAGAGAACACACGTTGCTGTGCGATTTACGGAAAAAGGAGGCTTAATCCTGCACAATTTATTTAATAGAACCCTTTGGGAAAGCGGAGCGAGGTATGTGAAGTTAATATTTAAGCCACATGAGTTCATTTGTATGTATATGTTAATCGTGAGCTCTGCCTTCTTATTAGTTGTTTCAAACTGTCGTTATATACTTCATTGTTTCACTTTCATATGTCGCTCTGTACATTATATCTTTATTTGTCGTATTATTCTGTATACAAGTTGTTTTTATTGATTTTTGTTGTTTCTTTGTGTAGTTTCACGGTGCTACGCAACGAAAGTTTAATGGCTCTCGTCTTGAGCAAAATAAAGAATCAAGCACCCGTCAGAAACTCTCTGTCTCGTTCATGGAAACCAAAGGGCATCTACAAAGTGTGTTAGGTCAGATAATGGAACAGAGTTCACAGCAAAAGAGTTTCAGTCTCTTTTAAGTAAGAATGGTATACGCCATGAGACTTCAGCGCCATATTCGCCCCATCAAAATGGGACTGCCGAGAGAAATTGGCGAACACTTTTTGAGATGGCAAGATGCATGATCTTAGAGAGCGGCCTGCCCAAGATGTTGTGGACCTACGCGGTAATGACTGCTGCAGTAATTCGCAACAGGTGCTACAATAGCCGTATACACCAAACCCCATACTATGCATTGACTGGGAAGGAGCCTGATCTCTCTAAAATGAGAATATTTGGTTCAGTATGCTACGCATACAAACACGACAAAAAGAAGCTGGATGCTAGATGTGAAAAAGGGATTTTTGTAGGATATGATAAAAACAGCCCTGCATATTTGATTTATTATCCAGACACAGGAAAAGTTCTGAAGCACAGACTTGTGAAATTCATAACAAGATGTGTGGCTGATCATCAGACACAGACAGAAATCACAATGTCAGATGATGATTCTCATAGAGAGAGATATGTATCTCCCCAGTCAACACATAACATTACTAATGAGACGCCAGAAAAGACAACTGAGACAGAGAGTCAGAGTAGTGCTCAAACTGAGAGTGGTGAACAATGCGCACGTTATCCTAAGAGAAATAGGAGAGCCCCACAGTATTTGACAGATTATGTATCTGATGTGGAGAGTGATGATCAGATTCTTACTAATGTTGATTACTGTTACAGAATGTGCGATTTACCACAGACTTTTGAGGAAGCTATGAATTCCAATGAGTCTAAGATGTGGGTTAAGGCCATGGAAGATGAAATTAGCTCACTACAAGAAAACAATACATTTACCCTAACTACACTACCAGAAGGTAAACATGCAGTGGGGGGTAGATGGGTCTACTCTATTAAGAGTAATATAGATGAGACAGAGACATACAAGGCCAGATATGTTGCTAAGGGCTATAGTCAAGTGATGGGTGTAGATTACATAGAGACTTTCTCACCAACAGCAAATATCACATCAATTCGAGCCTTAATGCAAATGGCAGCACAATATGATCTTGAACTTCACCAAATGGATGTGAAAACGGCTTACTTACACGCTCCAATAGATTGTGAGATTTACATGGAGCAGCCGAAAGGATTTGAAGTCAAATCAAACAGAGGTGATAAACTAGTCTGTAAATTGAACAAATCACTGTATGGTTTAAAACAATCAGGACGAAATTGGAACAAAATGTTACATGTGTATCTCACTGAAAATGATTTCATACAGAATCTGGCTGATTACTGCGTGTACAGTAAGCGAAGTGGTAAAGACAGGGTGATCATAATAATCTGGGTAGATGATCTCATCATAGCTGCTAGTGACAACAGTTTACTGAAGGATGTGAAAGAAATGCTGACATCAAAATTCAAAATGAAAGATCTGGGAAAGCTCAAACATTTTCTGGGAATTGATTTCGATCAAAGTAAGGGAACTGTAAGGGTAAACCAGAAAAGATACATATTGCGAATACTGGAGAGATTCAATATGTTAGACTGTAAACCCAGATCAACACCATGTGAGCTGAAATTGGATTACGACAGTGATAGTGATCCTATTGATCCTAAAAGGTATCGTGAGGCAGTAGGTAGTTTGATCTACCTAATGACATGTACTAGACCTGATCTAAGTTGGGTTCTTAGTAAACTATCACAGTATTTGTCCAAACCAAACGAACAGCTCTGGTCTACGGTTAAACATGTTATGAGGTACTTGAGGGGTACAATTGATCAGGAGCTATGTTACAAGAAAAGTGATGAAAAACTTAAACTTGTGGCATATTGTGATGCTGATTTTGCCTCAGATCTAAATGACAGAAGAAGCACAACAGGGTACTGTTTCAGCCTTTCTGCAAATGGTCCTTTGATCTCATGGAAGTCAAAGAAACAGTCCACAGTAGCTCTATCGACATGCGAGGCAGAGTATATGGCACTGACTGTAACCACACAAGAAAGCATGTACCTTGTACAGTTATTGGACAGTATGGAAAATGACTGCATGTATATGCCTGTACAGATTTTTGAGGACAATCAAGGTGCCATTGCACTATCAAAGAATCCAGTGTGCCGTCAAAGATGCAAACATGTGGATGTACGGTATCATTTCATTCGATCGGCACTGAGCGATGGAAAAGTGACTGTTGAGTACTGTCCCACAGAAGACATGGTAGCCGATGTCATGACTAAACCAGTGACAAAGTTTAAGCTGGAAAAATTCAAAGGTTTTTTGTTTGGTATGTAAATCGAACATTTGTGTTACCATATACAGTTTGTATACTGTACAGTATGAGTGCAAGTGGGGGTGTTAGCGTTACTATTGGATGTGCCCTCAGACTGTCATGTCATGTGTTACCTGCTTCCCATATTTGGACATATGCAAATAAATGTATTCCGGTTCAGCAGAAAACTGAGGAGAGACGTGAGTTATTTTACCTCCGTGTAATTAAGATTATATACCGGTTACCATACACGAAAATGGCTGCGCCAACAAAGGTGAATAGTAAATTTCTGTACACACAAACAATATTTTTGTCAGGAATGCCCGTGCGATCAGTGATCCCCTCAACCCCCCCACCCCCCCCCCCCCCCCCCCACCCCCTCCTTCAACTGGGGGCCCCCTGGGTGATCCCTGCAGGGGGGCCTCCGCATTTTGCACTACGCCACTGAGTGAGGAGGCATGTAGAGATAACGCAAACTCTAAATCAAATAATTTTAGCATGTCAAAGTCATATTTATGTGTATAAAATATATTATCCCAACAATAAAATTGTGGCTAGTGAAAATGGCGAGTGGCTAGTAATGTTGGAGAACTACTAGCCACATTGGCTGGTGGTCAGAAAAGTTAATGTCAAGCCCTGGATCCTATCCTCAGTTTCTTGTTTCACATCCGCCATTTTCAGCGTGTGTCAAAGCGATATCACTAAAGGAACACCCTTGCTCTATTTTCAGATGAAAAGCTCATTGGGCTCAACACAAGATCAATATTCTCCACATTATCGCTGTAATTGGAATTATTGCTTGTACCTTTTGCGTGGCGCCGTGCATTTTGGAGTTCTGGGCATGGGTTTCTGTCGGGGTGCACGCGACAGAAGTTGTGTTTGTTTCTGCCGCGTCACTGAGAGTGTCTGGTGTGTCGTGTCGCGGCGCATTCGGTGCCTCAGTCAAAGTTAATTCAGTGTGTGTGGTTATCAGTCTCGGTGTACAAGCTCGGCACTTGTACACCGAGACTATACAAACTATACAAAGACACAAATGATTTTGTACTCTCTGTTTGGTCTGTGTTCCAAGTTGTACATGTACGGCTGAATGCTGATCCTAGCTTAGCTTAGCTTCTCTCTCTGTCTGTCAGCCTGTCTGTTGCAAACACAGAGCGTAGGAGCTCTTGGCTCCGCCCCCTTGTTACGTTGGGCGGGAAGCCGAAACTGTGAAGCAACACGCCCCTAAAACAGCAAACTGTGTACAAACGCCCCCAACATGACACTTTTTAACACATTATAATAAAAACATCTGAACTGTGTGTTGAACTGAACCTAAACTGGCTCACTCAGAACAACCATAATATTAATATTATATCATAACAAAGAGGTAAACCATGTGCCCTTTAAACAAACAACAAAAATACTCTAAGTAGCATATTGTAGATTTGCAGAAATGTAGTCTTGTATTTCCATTGAGCAGTGTAAGATATTGAGCTCAGACAGCTGACGGTGATGACGATGATGATGAAGATCTTTCTCCAGCTGGACCAGCAGAACAGCTGTTTAGTCTTAAAATAAGTCAGTAATGAAACGATAACATTTTTAAAAGCCTGCTACAACACCAAACACAACAACTGCGGTAATCCAGCAGGGGTGAGTGAGAGATCTAACAGACATCATCTGAACGAGTGATTCATTACATTCATGAGTAAGCATATATATAGTCATATATACATACAGTTGAAGTCATAATTATTGGCGGTCTGTATGCTATTCCCCCAATTTCTGCTTAACAGAAAGATTTTCTCAACACATTTCTAATCATAATAGTTTTAATAACTCATTTCTAATAACTGATTTATTTTATCTTTGCCATGTTGACAGTACATATAACTGAAACCAGAAGTTTACAGACACAATCAATTTTAAAAAATGTCTGATGGTAAATCATACTAAACGTTTATTATTTTAGGTCCGTTAGGATTACCTAAATGATTTACATTTACTAAATACCAGAATAATTCGTTTTTTGAGAATTTTTTTATACATTTCTAGACAGTCAAAAGTTGACACATTTCCTTGTTTTTTTTTAAGCTTTGCTGGTAAACTGTATAACATTGGTCAAATGTTTTGGGTATCCTTCTACAAGCTTCTCACAATAGTTTGACTTTTGGTCCATTCCTCCTGACAGAATTGGTGTAACGGAGTCAGATTTGTAGGCTGTCTTGCTCGCTCTAGCTTTTTCAACTCTGCCCACACATTTTCTATAGGATTGAGATCAGGGCTTTGTGATGGCCACTCCAAAACATTCACTCTGTTGTCCTTAAAGTACATTTAAACTAATTGGGCAGTATGCTAAGGGTCATGGTCTGTTTGGAAGACCCATTTGTGGCCAAGCTTTAATTTCCTGGCTGATGTCTTGAGATGTTGCTTCAGTATTTCTCCATAATGTTCTTTCTTCATGATGCCATCTATGCTGTAAAGTGGACCAGTCCTTCCTGCAGCAAAACAGCCCCACAACATGATGCTGCCGCCCCCATACTTCACAGTTGGGATGGTGTTTCTAGGCTTGTAAGATTTCCCCTTTGTCCTCCAAATGTAACACTGGTCATTATGGCCAAACAGTTCAATCTTAGTTTCATCACACCACAGGACAGGTCTCCAAACATGAGTCTTTTCCCAGTGTCATTTAGCAAATTGTAGTCTGGCTTTTTTGTTGATTCTGCCTTGTTGATTTTCCCATGTTGTCACAGAAGGAAGCAGTGTGTTTGAGGATTTCCTTAAATACTAGTCTACAGTTGTGCCTCACAATAACTCAAATGTTGTCAATTAGCCAATCAGAAACTTCCAAAACCTTGACACCATCATCTGAGCTTTTTCAGAGGCAGAATAATCTTATTGTAAACTTGACTTTCAAGAAAAGTTCTAACCATTTTCCCAATAAATATCTCATTATTCTGCTATTAAGCAAAACAGAAACAAATGTGATCATCCTGACTTACCTTAAAGAGAAAAACTTTAGTCACATTAACATCAGGCTTTTTTAAATAGTAATGTGCCTTGTCCTTTACACACTGAAATTCCTCCAGATTCCTTGAATCTTTTATTGGTGTTCTGTGCTGCTGAAGGTGAAATATCCAAATGTCTTCCTCTCTTTCTGTGAGGAACATTGTTTTTAAACTTTTCAATAATTTTCTCACATATTTGTTGGCAAACTGGCGATCTTCAGCAAATCTTTGCTCCTAAGGGACTAGACCTTTTTTAGAAGGTGCTTTTGTATCAAAATAATCATAATTACAATCACCTGTTGACATCACCTGCTTCACATCACATCATTATTTCACCAATTTACCAGATTACTGGCCTAAACTGCTCCTGTCACAACTGTTTTGGAATGTGTTTTAGGTCTGAATGCCAGGAAAGTATCTATATTTACAAATGAAATGAAGTTGACCAGACAACACATGTA
This sequence comes from Danio rerio, assembly GCF_049306965.1. NCBI lineage: Eukaryota > Metazoa > Chordata > Actinopteri > Cypriniformes > Danionidae > Danio > Danio rerio. The sequence continues at coordinate 58,661,746 of NC_133177.1, forward strand.
ATATTTTGTGTTTATATTGTCTGCAATGAAACACAAGTCAAAGTAAATTAAGAAAACACTACTTTCTTTTTTATTTGCGTTCTCCATACAGTCCCAACAATTTCTGATTTGGGGCTGTATATTCAGTCAAACCCTAAATTATTCATACCCCTGGCAAATTCTGACTTAAAGTTTTATTCAACCTGCAAGTATCAGAAATGACATGGGCTTCTCCAAAAAGATAGGGGGCTCTATTTTGACGATCTAGGCTCAAAGTCCAAAGCACTTTTGCTATTTTAAGGAAGGAAAAATCAGCTTTGCAGCGTGGCGCATGGTTTAACAGGGTTGAGCATATTCTCTTTATGAGTTATAGGTGTGTTTTAAGAATAAACCAATCAGAGTCTCATCTCCTATTCCCTTTAAGAGTCAATCGCATGGTGCCATGGTGCATTTGCTATTTACATGGCGGACTTTGTAAGTGGAAAAACTGAGCGCTTCACTGGAGAGAAAACAGTTAAACAGAGCATTTGCAGAGCGAGAATGAGAGATGAGCCTCCTAACTAAACAATTGCTAGCAACAATTGCACCCCATTGCGCCGGGTGTATAAAAGGGCCCAAGAAGACATTGTACAAGAGGCAGGGGCGTCGCTAGACCCATTTACTGGGCAAACTTAGCACGTGCGCAGAAAAAAAAACATACCGGTGCACCTCACACACCGCTTTTGCTTGACACTGATGCGCTGCTCTGTTCTCGGTGTAAGTCCTGGCTGCAAACATGCCAGAAAAATAGCATTGTGAAAACCAGGGTAATAGTCTTCTATGTGGATGGTCGGCACGCATGAGTGTTGCAAGCCAACAAAACAAAGTTTAAATAAGATGCTGATCTTATTTAGACTAAGCATGGCTCCTTGTGTAAAGAAAAAAGGTTCAGGGAGGTAAGACTTAGGGTGCTTTCACACCTACACTTTTGTTTCGGAACGTGTCTCGTTTGCCCAGTTAGCGCGGTTCGTTTGGCATATGTGAACAGGGCAATCGCGCTCTGTTCCGCGCCAAAGTAATCGCTCCGAGATCGCTTGAGTGAGATGGTCTCGGCTCGATTGAAACGAACCCTAGAGCGGTTCAATTACAGTGAGAAAGCGATCCGATCCGAGCGCGGTTATATCACAGTGTTTTATGGATATGTAATAGGCTTACGGCTATATGAAGAGAGAATTATGAGTAGGGCGGGAAGTTTCGCGAGTCTCCGGATGCCCGCAAACGAGTGATGATCTCCCGGTAATCTCGCGTCTCTTTCCCGGTCCTCAAATAGGCATCGTCGCGCACCCTTCTCACCCCTCCCCACCACATCTCTCCTCAGACACATCGCGCGCGCACACCCTGTCACTCACCATTAAACCACCACCTCTCCTGACAGCTGAGTGGGACGCTGCAAAATAAACCCTGACACTCTGACCAATGTGAGGAGAGTTTACTCACACATGACTTGTTTTAGCTCTTTTGGTCCGTTTAGAAACTTTGCAGTGTGAAAGCGAACCGCACCAAGAGCAAAGAGCAACAATGTAACAGTTATAATCTCTGTTTCGGAACAACTGAATCGATTCACAGGTGTGAAAGCACCTTTTATAAACCTAGTTCTCGCCCATCAGTCGGGTCTAAGACAACAAAACAGATAATTCTATAAAACATCTTTTTTTGTATTTTATAGAATTGTCTATGAAATTTCATTCAAATGAAATTAATATTCATGCAAAAGGTTTCTTAAATTGTGTCTTTAGATTTGTTTTTAGTTACATTTAGGATTCATTTCTGTTATTTATTCAGATTAATAATTGCAGAATATATATATATATATATATATATATATATATATATATATATATATATATATATATATATATATATATATATATATCTGTTGATACAGCTGAAGTCAGAATTATTATTTTATCCCCCTGTTTATTTTTCCCCAATTTCTGTTTAACAGAGAGAAGATTTTTTTCAACACATTTCTAAACATAATAGCTTTAATGACACATTTCTAATCATTTTATCTTTGCCATGTTGACAATAAATAATATTTGACTAGATATTATTCAAGACACTTTTATACAGCTTAAAGTGACATTTAAAGCCGTAACTAGGTTAATTAGTTTAATTAGGCAGGTTAGGGTAATTAGGCAAGTTATTGTATAATGATGGTTTGTTCTGTGGACTATAGAAAAAATCATTTGCCCTAAGGGGCTAATAATATTGACCTTAAAATGATGTTTAAAATAATAAAAACTGCCTTTATTCTAGCTGAAATAAAACAAATAAGACTTTCTCCAGAAGATAAAATATTATCAGACATACTGTGAAAATTTCAGGCAATGCAGTGGCGCAGTAGGTAGTGCTGTTGCCTCATAGCAAGAAGGTCGCTGGTTTAACATTGACTGGGTCAGTTGGTGTTTCTGTGTGGAGTTTGAATGTTCTCCCTGCGTTCGCGTGGGTTTCCTCCGGGTTCTCCGGTTTTCCCCACAGTCCAAAGACATGCGGTACAGGTGAATTGGCTCAGCTAAATTATCCGTAGTGTATGAGTGTGAATGAGTTTGTGTGGATGTTTCCCAGAGATTGGTTGCGGTTGGAAGGACATCTGCTGCGTAAAATGTGCTGGATAAGTTGGCGGTTCATTGCACTGTGGTGACCCCGGATTAATAAAGGGACTAAACCGATAAGAAAATTAATGAATGTGAAAATTTCCTTGCTCTGGTAAACATAATTTGGGAAATAAAAAAAATTAAAATAAATAAAAACGGGGGGCTATTAATTCTGACCTCAACTGTATATATATATATATATATATATATATATATATATATATATATATATATATATATATATATATTGTTCTAAATTTCTTTACTGTATTTGTTATCTTTTCGCACAAACACACACACAAACACACACACACACACGCGCGCACACTCAAATTTAAAGTAACACTTGAGAATACTTCTGAAAAAAAAATGAGTTTCACCTTTTATTTCCTATTCTCTGTTTATTTCTGTGCTTTTATGTTTGTGCATTAATACATTAAATATTCTTCATGCATTTGATACAAGAGTAACTCGTCTCCAGATGGCTGGCCATATATCAACACACCTCCTTGAGGATTTCTGGATTTAAATAAACACATTTCAGACATTTCGAGAAGTGCAGCGGAGAGAAAGAAGGAGTGTGTGTTTGTTTCAGTCAAATGAAAAAAGATCCTCCCACAGGAAGCGCATCTACTCTCCTCGTGGCCTTTTATGGTCAAAACACTCAAAAAAGACAGTGGGCGCCTTGGGAATAGACATATTTAATAGAGTGAGTCAAGAGCAGAGCCGAGGTCCTGAGAATCAACAGCAAATACTCTTATAATGCATTCAGATACATTCATAGTCACACACTCAGGACTTTTATACAGTATGCAAGCGCTGAAACTAAAACCCTTGATAAAAACAAATCTTTCACTACAGAAATGCCTTTCTTTCCCTGCTGAAAGATCCAGCTTAAACCAACCTAGGCTGGTTGGCTGGTTTTAGCTGGTTGACCAGGCTGGTTTTAGAGGGGTTTTGGTCATTTCCAGGCTGGTTTCCAGCCATTTCCAGCCTGGTCTTAGCTGGTCAGGCTGGAAAATGACCAGCTAAATCCAACTAAAACCAGCTTGACCAGCCTGGTTTAAGCTGGACATAGCTGGTTTGGGCTGGGCTCCCAGCCTGGCTTGTCTGGTCAAGCTGGTGTTAGCTGGTCATCTCCCAGCCTGACCAGCTAAGACCAGGCTGGAAATGGCTGGAAACCAGCCTGGAAATGGCCAAAACCCCTCTAAAACCAGCCTGTTCGACCAGCTTAAACCAGCCAACCAGCCTAGGCTGGTTTAAGCTGGGTTTTTTTAGTAGGGTTGTGTTGTTTCTAGCCTAAATATCTAAAAAAAATCTTAAATTAAGAACAAATTATTATCAAATATATTATGTTTTTCGGAAATTATGTCAAAATTAAAGGAAACCTGTGATGAAAATCATCTTTTGTAAGCTGTTTGGAAAGAACTGTGTGTGGGTATAGTGTGTCCACAGTCATATTGGGTTGATATAAAGACAATAAGATAATAATTACAATTTTTTTAATTTCCTGACATTGAAATAGGATCCAAATCCCTTCCATTTTGAAGCTGACCGCAACTTGACGTAGGAGTGCGGTTTTCCCGCCCACCGAATTGATTGACAGCTGCGTTTTAACATGTCTAAGTAGTAACCCATGTAATCATATCAACAACACAGGACGTGGACAAAGCAGCTGGGATTAAAAGATCTGTTCAGCGCTCTGTGATCATCAATGTGATTAAATGTGATCAAGAAGGAGTTTTAAAACCTTTTTAAAACAGTGCTAGTTTGAAATGAATTACAGCGATTTTTCCGGCTTTACTTCACCACAGCCACAAGTCAGTACAAATATATAAAAGAAGACGCTTCAATGTTTGTGGTCATTAAAAGGTTTTTTTTTGTACATCAACATAACAGATATGCATACAGCAGTGGATATTAATGTGTGTCCGGTCACATTTTCCATGCAAAAACAGTGCAAAGTTAAACGCGCATGCGCTGTGTGTGTGTGCTGTGTATATTTGAACTATGTAATGACATTGTGTGTGACTCATCATTGCAGAAAGGCTTGAATTAACTCCGCAACAAACACATCAAATAATCATTGGGAAAGTTCTTATTGTAGTAGACGAACGACCGTCCGTCCGACTGGCTGAATCATTAACTGGGCGACCAGCCAATCGGCAGACCCACCCTCCTTCTCCTTCCACAAACCCAAGCAGTTTTACTGATTGACCCGCCCGCCCACTTACTTCCCTAAACCCAACCAACAATTTACAAAAAAAAAGCCGTCCAGAATAAGAAAAGCCTTCATCTGATTTTTCGTTTTCGGATTTCACCACATTCTCACCCTGTTATAAACTCGTTCACTTTATTTTTTGGATTCTGTATTTGTCTTACCTGATATGTGATACTGCTCTACCCCAGACTCAAACCCAGTCGTCGTTGTCATCAGCTCTTCTATGCATCTCAAGTCAGCAGACGTACATGACGAGCTAACCAGACCAACTGGTTGCAGTTACCTCCAGCTAGCCACATAATTCGCGGTCACCAGAAACCTCCGCGGGATTACGTTTCTAGAATGAGACTGGGTTGGCTTGATTAGCTAGCCCAGGTGTGTCTGATTGGGGTTGGAACTAAACTTTGCAGAACACCGGCCCTCCAGGACCAAGCTTGGACATGCCTGTCTTAGGTCAAGTGATCAGAATCTTCTTTCAGTTTCTCAGTCCAGACTGAAACGTAGAGGGGACAGAGCTTTCTCTGTGGCGGGTCCTCGGTTGTGGAACACCTTGCCCCTTGAGATTAGAATGGCTCCATCATTATCTATTTTTAAATCACTTCTTAAAACGTACCTTTTTAGCTTGGCTTTTTAAGATTATTTTAATAGTCATTTTCTACTGCTACATTTTTACAGACGTTTCTCTTGCCTTATTTCTACGTCTTTTTATTTTTACCTCGTCTTATGTACAGCACTTCGGTCAGTCTTGTGACTGCTTTTAAATGTGCTTTATAAATAAATGAACCTGAACTTAAAAACTGGATTATTTTGAGCATATTGAGTATATTTAGAGTATTCAGCTTAAAGTGACATTTAAAGGCTTAGGTTGATTAGGCAAGTTAGGGTAATTAGGCAAGTTATTGTATAACAGTGGTTTGTTCTGTAGACTATCGGAAGGGAGCTAATAATTTTGACCTTAAAATGGTTTTAAAAAATTAAAAACTGCTTTCATTTTAGCCGAAATAGACTTTAGAAACAGACCGAAAGACTTTCCCCAGAAGAAAAAATATTATAGGAAATACTTCGAAAAATTCTTTCTTCTGTGGGAAATATTTGAAAAAGATAACAATTCTAATAATTGTGACTTTAATTGTATACATTTCTGCAGTGTGCGCTCATTTTATTTTAGTTGAGCAAAAGAAACCGTGTTAAAAGCTTTACACACAGCAGCATCTTATTATATCTGTGAGCTCATGAGCTTCCAGCGTCCTCAGAGGAGCTTCAGATCCTTCATTCATTCAGGCTTAAAGTTCAGGGGTGAAGAGCAGGGCCGGAGTGGGACTCCTTTTCAGCCCTGGAGTTTCAAGCCTTAGACCAGCCCATCTCAGTTCACGACTATATTAAAATAAGATAATTTCCAATTCAGTTTCTAATTACACTATCTTCAAATGTTCAACAACCTTACAGTTTTATATGTCTTAACAATAAAAATGAAAAACAAAAAAGAGAATTACTCAGGTGAGGTTAGAACACTGTAAGACAGCGTCGTAACACAACGTGCTGACCAGTGGACCACAATGGTGCTGTTATGCTTGGGTGGCCGGAATGATATTTACATCAACATTAGTAACAACGGCCCTCGTGGCCAAAAACGGACCAGCCCACCGGGAAATCTCCCGGTCCTCCCGATTAGCTAATCCAGGCCGGGTGGAGAGTTTTTCCTGGGAGCTCCAGACAGCTTCTGCAGAGCAAGATGTAAAGAGACATGAGCGAGGCCATATATCATTTATTTTATTTGTTTGTTCATTTATTAATTTAATTATTTTTTAATTTTTTTAATTTTTTGTATTTTTATTTCTTTGCTAATTTGTTTTTTAAATCTGTAAATTTATGTGTAATCATTTACAGAGTGGGCGAGGCAGTGACGTAGTAGGTAGTGCTGTCGTCTCACAGCAAGAAGGTCGCTGGTTCGAACCTTGGCTCAGTTGGCGTTTCTGTGTGGAGTTTGCATGTTCTCCCTGCCTTCGCGTGGGTTTCCTCCAGGTGCTTTGGTTTCCCCCACAGTCCAAAGACATGTGGTACAGGTGAATTGGGTAAGCTAAATTGTGTGTGTGTGTGTGCGTGTGCATGTGTGTGTGTGTGTGCGTGTGTGTGTGTGCGTGTGTGTGTGTGCGTGTGCGTGTGTGCGCGTGTGTGTGTGTGCGCGTGTGTGTGTGCGTGTGTGTGCGCGTGTGTGTGTGCGTGTGTGTGTGCGTGTGTGTGTGTGCGTGTGAGTGTGTGTGTGCGTGTGTGTGTGCGCGTGTGTGTGTGCGCGTGTGTGTGTGCGCGTGTGTGTGTGCGCGTGTGTGTGTGCGCGTGTGTGTGTGCGTGTGCGTGTGTGTTCCAGAAATGGGTTGCGGCTGGAAGGGCATCTGCTGCGTAAAAACTTGCTGGATAAGTTGGCGGTTCATTCCGCTGTGGCGACCCCAGATTAATAAAGGGACTAAGCCGACAAGAAAATGAATGATCTACAGGGTATAGCAGCTGCAAACTTGAAATAAAAACATGATATAAAAGGGTTAATTTATTGTTTACAATGCAAATCCAGTTAGAAACACTTGTTTGGTAAAAAAAATACAGTAAGTCTTTCATATAATATATCTACTAAAGGACAGTAAGTATTAGCTACTTTACAAACTGTATTGTACATAAATGATCTAAAGGTTTGCATATATCCAGTTATCAGCGGTGTAAAAAAAAAAAACTAAATACAAATGCTTAATGTAATTGAGTAGTTTTTCTTAGAAATTGTAATTTACTGAGTAGTTTTATAAATGTGTACTTTTACTTTCCCCTTGAGTAAATTATAGAGTACTTTTACTCCACTACTTTCCTTCAACCTGCAGTCACTACCTTATTTTTTCGTGTCTCTGGGGATTTAAATCAGTCCTGTGATTTCTGTCCAATCAAATCACACATAGAAGGTAAATCACATCATAATGAACCACCTCAAGTCATGGGTTATTTATTCAATTCAATTCACCTTTATTTCCTTAGCGCTTTTACAGTGTTAATTGTGTCAAAGCAGCTTCACATAGAAGATCATAGTACACTGAAACAGTGTAGTTCAGTTTTCAGAGTTCAAGTTGAGTTCAGTTTAGTTCAGTTCAGTCTCGTTAGTAAGCACTACCGAGAGTCCAAACACTGAAGAGCAAATCCATCGATACGCAGCTTTACAGATCCCGCCAGTGGCGTCAGCGGTGAGGAAAAAATTCACCAATTTGCGAAAGTGAAGAATTAAAAAACCTTGAGAAAAACCGCGGAGAGCGGGTTGCAAGGAAATCTAGAACTTTTTGTCAATTTGGGAAGTTTTTGTTTTTATTTGTTATTTTGGCCTTACCCTCTCATAAATATTTTGGTTAGGAGAATTTTCATTTAAGTATCTCTTTGTTTTTGTTTACCCTTTCTGGAAATGTAAATATATATTGAACTTTGTTAAACAGTGAATAAAAGAAAATATTTTTCTTTTGAAATCTCTTTTCAGAGTTTTTTTTTTTATTATTATATCTGAAGTGAAAGTATGCTGGGATAGAGAAAAGGAGATTCTCTGCACACATTATTAAATATTAATTTATTATTAATCAGATCCAATTAAAATTTGATATTTTTTTAATCCTAATTAATTATTTTTATTTTATTTATTATTATTTTTTGTTACTTTTGTCTCCGTACCCCTAGAAAAGGGACAAAATGTAACACATGTAAATGCATCAGCATTATACAGCGTAATACTCACTACTCATGAGTACTTTTGAAAGGACTTTTTACTCCTACTTTGAGTAATATTTACAACAGATACTTCTACTCCCACTTTTTAGGCAATTAATGATACTTTTACTCGAGTATGATTTTTTAGTACTCTTAATATGGCGGAAAATAATAAAAACAAACTGAATAAATATTTATTTACACACATTGGCAGTTGAAGTCAAAATGAATCGCCCTCCTGTTAAATTTTATTGTAAAATAATCTTTTTATTTTTACTTAGTAATAATTTATTGTGGCTGGAAGAGCATCGGCTGCGTAAAACATTTGCCAGAGTTGTTGGCAGTTCATTCCACTGTGGTGACTTCTGGGACTAAGTCAAAGAAATATGCATGCACAATTTAATAATTTTAATACAATTCATTCCAATTGGGGCTTATAATAATGACCTTAAAAAACAATTTTAGGAAATACTGTAAACATTTTCTTGAAGTGTTTGAAAAAGAGTAAACATTTCACAAGAGGGCGAATGATTTTAAATAAATATATTAAATTATGTGCTCAGACTGTAGGAAAATCTGCATTTTTCCGCATGTGGGCCTAGACATGACTAATAAAATGTAAATGAAATCACTGTATCTGAAATCTCATCTGTTCTTGCTTCTGCTCTGGATGTTGTGAAATGGTGGCTAGAAGTGTTTGTCTAGTCCAGAGAAAGCCTTGTAAGGTGTTTTGTAAGCGGCTGTGATGTGAGTCAGTCATTCAGAAAGAGCTCTGAGTTCATATTACAGTAAAGCTGATGTGTAAAGACATGAGATCTGACGCCAAACACATCACACATACGCTCATACTCACATACTGCATGAGACCCGCATGTCTTTCACAAGCTGCTGGGATTAATCAACCTCAAATGAAGACTCAGGTTCATTTAGTTTGGTTTCTCAACTGTTCTTTGTGGGTCACATTTTATTTTAAAATTGGTTAAACTCCAGAGATGGTCATATATTAGTATGAATCTAAAAATATATATTTTCATTAGCTTTTATTTTATATACGGAAAGTATTCAGACCCTCTTAAACGTTTCACTCTTATCGCAGCCGTTTGCTAAAATCATTCATTCATTCATTTTCTTGTCGGCTTAGTCCATTTTTTAATCTGGGGTCGCCACAGCGGAATGAACTGCCAACTCATCCAGCAGGTTTTTACACAGCAGATGCCCTTCCAGCCGCAACCCATCTCTGGTAAACATCCACACACACACTTTAGGACAATTTAGCCTACCCAATTCACCTGTACCACATGTCTTTGGACTGTGGGGGAAACCGGAGCACCAGGAGGAAACCCAAGTGAACGCAGGGAGAACATGCAAACTCCTCACAGACACGCCATCTGAGCCGAGGTTCGAACCAGCAACCCAGCGACCTTCTTGCTGTGAGGCGAGGTTTTTTTCCCCCCTCATTGTACACACAGCAACCCATATTGACTGAAAAAACACAGAATTCTTGACATTTTTGCAGGTTTATTTAAAATAAAAAATGAAATCTCACATGGTCCTCAGTATTCGGACCCTTTTCTCAGCGTTCAGCAGAAGCACCCTTTGGATCTAACACAGCCATAAGTCTTTTGGGGAAAGATGCAGCAAGTTTTTAACTCCTTGTTTTGGGAATCATCTGCCATTCCTCCTTGCAGATCCTATCCAGTTCTGTCAGGTTAAATGGTAAATGTTGGTGGACAGACATTTTTAAGTCTCTCCAGCGATGCTCAATTGGGTTTAAATTAGGGCTCTGGCTGGGCCAGGGGAAAATTTAAGATTTTCATTTTAGGGAGGCTCAGCTCCTTAAAAAAAGATATATATATATATATATATATATATATATATATATATATATATATACACACACACACACACACACACACACACACACAGACATACACACAGTTAAAGTCAGAATTATTAGCCCCCTGTTTATTTTTTCCCCCAGTTTCTGTTTAACAGAAAATATTTTTTCAACACATTGTTAATCATAATAGTTTTAATAACTCATCTCTAATAACTGATATATTTTATCTTTGCCATGATGACAGTAAATAATATTTGACTAGATATTTTTCAAGACACTTCTATACAGCTTAAAGTGACATTTAAAGGCTTAACTAGGTTAATTAGCGTAACTAGGCAGGTTAGGGGATGTAGGCAAGTTATTGTATAACAGTGGTTTGTTCTGTAAATTTCCTTAAAGGGGTTAATAATTTTGTTCTTGAAATAATGTTTAAAAAATTAATAACTACTTTTATTCTAGCCAAAATAAAACAAAGACTTTCTCCAGAAGAAAAAAATATCATACTGTGAAAATTCCTTTGCTCTGTTAAACATAATTTGTGAAATATTTAAAAAATAAAATAAAATTCAAAAGCGGGCTAATAGTTCAATTCTGACTTGCTCTAAAGTGCAGCAAAAATAAAATTGTAACTTCAGCCAGATCTGTGCCTTGCCACAATTGTCTCTCTGAGCTCTTCAGGCAGTTCCTCTGACCTCATGATTGTCATCTGTTCTGACATGCATTGTGAGCTGTGCGGTCTTATATAGGCAGGTGTGTGAATTTCCTAACCAAGTGCAATCAGTATAATCAAATACAGCTGGACTCAAATGAAGGTGTAGAACCATCTCAAGGATGATCAGAAGAAAAGAACAGCACCTCAGTTTAATATATAAGTGTCACAGCAAAGGCTCTGAAAAGTAGTACCCTGTAATATTTTAGTTTTTCGGTTTTTTTTTCTTTCGTTAAATCAGTTTTTCTGTCAATATGTGGTGCTGTGTGTACATTAATGAAGCAAAAAATGAAAGTAGAAATAAGAAGTAATTTGCATATTATTCAGAACATTTAAAAGTAGAAATATTCACAACTTTGGGAAAAAAACAGGTTTGAATTAACACTTTGAAAAGCTTATATTGTAAAGCTTTATTTTGTTTTGTTTCTTATTGTCATCCATCTAATATTATTTATCTTCTTCTCAAATAATGAATCTAAAAATTTTTAAAAATCCGTTTTTGATATTCTTGTACCTATTGTTAATCTGGATGGGGTATGCAGGTTGACGTTTTGCCCCCAAAATGTTTCCATTAATAAATTGAGGGAATTTTTTCCTCGTCAACGTGCTTCAAACAAATACATTTCATAGTTCTGGACATAACTGAAATAGTATGAAGTAGTAAAAGTATAATTACACTAAGCATGATAAGTCACAAAGAATTAAGATCTTGTAACAGGGAGGCAAGGAGGTCAGAAGGCCAGCCCTGTTCCTCGAGACACCATTCTGCAGATTTCAGTTGCAACCCTGACCAAAAACACCTGTTTGTAATTATCAAGTGCTGCTTTAGGTACTATTAATTGGTTCAGGTGTGTTTGATCAGGGTTGGGACTGAATTCTGCAGGAAGGTAGTTCTCTAGGAACAGGGTTGGTGACCCATGAGCTGGGCTAAGGTCAAAACACAGAGAAACAAGACAAGGAAAACGCGTTGTAGTGTTACTATTACAGTTAACACGACTCGGCAATGGGAGTGAGTGAGTGTGCTGCTTAAATAGTGTTTGCAATCAGTCTCTGACAATCCTCAGGTGGTGCGAGTAATCAGTCTAGATGAGGAAGCATGTGTGAGTGTGACCGGAGTGCATGAATGAATATGTAGTCCAGAAATAGCGGAAGTTATTGTGAGTGAGATCCAGCGATCTGAGGAGTTATGATCGCTGGAGATTGTGACACTCACATGCATACTGTGAGAGGTGTAAGGTCTGTTTTTGCATGACCAATTGACTGAAACTGCTATTACACCTCTCACAGAGTGAAATAAAAAAGACTGTAAAATGTTTAGTGTAAAAAACAAACAGAGACAAACTGCCTGAAATGTTTAGTTTCTTCAAAATGTTATGGGCAAACTTTTTTGTACCTAAAAAAAGTTACCAAGTTTTAAAAAGTTACCAAAAGGCCTGATGTATCAATATGATACATCCTAAATTTATAAAACCATGTATATGGTATAATAATGGATCTTGATAGAAGGATTAATTAACATTTCAGTTTCAAAAAAGTGAATATTCTGACTATTTATTCATGCGTGAGTTTTAACAGGGTTAAGAAATGTTAATCATTATACAATTTGTATAGGGGAATTTTTTAATCCAAATATTATTTTTATTTTTTATCCAGCTGCAACAGATCAATCAAATGGTCAATGGAGGCGGAGGGGGGTATTATGTTTATTTAATAAAATACAAAAGGTATTATACTCGTATAAAATGCTAAATAAACATTAACAAAAAAATATTTGTTTTGATTATTTGAAACTTATAGATTCAAAAATAGTTTGGCATAAATAAATAGTTATGTGTGGCCCAAGTATACGCCGCATATAGTGCATACCCCCTTTTTGCGCCTCTGTGTGTGTGCTTGCGTGCGTGCGTGCGCGGCTGCTGCTCTCCAGTGGTGAGATTTGTAAACACCCACACTCTGATTCAATTGCACTCATCTCTCAGTTACAGGGATTTTAAAAAAATCGTCATTAAAATACTGTAAAATAACATTGGTTACTTTTTTATTTTTATTTTTTAATAAATAAAATTAAATAAAAGCAAACCAGTTGCCTTCGCATTAAAACCAAGGGGTTTCTTTACTTTTTTAACTCTTGTGCATCCCAATAAAACAGTTCTGCAGAGGAACAAAATTGAACAAAATGTATTTTTCCAAAGAGATCACAAATATCAAATATTCATATTCATTCACTTTCACTGACGTCGATTTTTTTCTAAAAAGGCATGTGTTTATGAAAAAAAAGGTATTTTCCATATACTACATTTTCTCTACATTTTTGTCTTGAATCTGTTAATGATAAACAACACCATTCATTTTGAGTTATTCATCTTGATAAGTAGTGTTACATTTAAAAAATGCCATGCACTCGCGTCCTTAATTTGGACAAAAATGCAAGATCGGAGGTGCATGATCGGAGCAGATCGGAGGTGCATGATCAAATGCCTTTTAATAGACTCACCTAACCACACCCCTACCCCTCACAGTGACGTCTCTAGCTCCATTGAGTGTACTGTGTCTACATCACTGAGATATGCAGTCTCAGTTTGCATCATAAAGGCTGCATCCAGATACGATTGTAGTGGAGTGAGAAAAGTGCATTAACTTGTCGACAGGGGGCGGTGCAGCACATGAACCGCTCATATTAGTAGGCTATAGTTAATTTTAAAAAGTGGATGTGTGATGTTGAACGCTTTGAGGTCTGACAGAAACTCGTTTGCAGACATACACGATGTTTCTTTAAATTATGTTTGAGTCCTGGGCTTGATTTTTTTATTAAATGTATTTCAATAAAAAAAATTTTTATGATTGGCTGCAGAACAAAACACTGTTGTCCAATGACTTGCCTAATTAACCTTTAAATGTCACTTTAAACTAAATACTAGTATCTAGTAAAATATTTGTCAAATATTATGTGCTGCCATCATGGCAAAGATAAAATAAATCTGGGAAACCATTTGGGAAATAAAAAATAAATAAATCAATCAAAAGGGGGCTAATAATTCTGACTTCAGCTATATATATATATATATATATATATATATATATATATATATATATATATATATATATATATATATATATATATATATATATATACAGCTGAATGTATATACATATATACAGTTTAAAATATTTCCTAAATGATGTTTAACAGAGCAAGGAAATTTTTACAGTATGTCTGATAATATTTTTTCTTCTGGAGAATGTCTTATTTGTTTTATTTCGGCAAGAATAAAAGCAGTTTTAATTTTTCTAAAACATTTTAGGGACAAAATTATCAGCCCCTTTAAGCTATACCTTTTTTCAACAGTCAGAACAAACCATTGATTTTCAATTACTTGCCTAATTACCCTAGTTAAGCCTTTAAATGTCACTTTAAGCTGTAGAGAAAGTGTCTTGAAAAATATCTAGTCAAATATATATGAGATATATCATTCATTTATTATTTATAAACCGCCAACTTATCTAGCATATGCTTTACGCAGCGGATGGCCTTCCAGCTGCAACCCATCTCTGGAAAGCATCCAAACACACTCATTCCCACACATACACTACGGACAGCCTTCCCAGTTCACCTATAGCGCATGTGTTTGGACTGTGGGGGAAACCAAAGAACCCGGAGGAAACACACGCGAACACAGGGAGAACATGCAAACTCCACACAAAAAAGCCAACTGACCCAGCCGGGGCTCAAAACAGTGATCTGTGAGGCCACAGCAAGACTACTGCGCCACTGCGTCGCCCTACTGTCATCAAGACAAAGATAAAATGAATCAGTTATTAGAAATGAGTTATTAAAACTATTATGTTTAGAAATGTGCTGAAGAAATCTTCTCTCTGTTAAACAGAAATTGGGGGAAAATATAATTCAGGGGGGCAAATAATTCTGACTTCGACTGTACATGTACTTTACTATATTATGCATGTGCATTTATTGTAGCATTTACAACATATTTGTTAATGAATGCTCCATTATACTGTAGTTTTGCTATAGTTGAGGGGAAAACTAGAATATACTTGTAAATTGTGTATTAAAAGCTAGCCCCCCCACCCAAATAATGTCTTTAATAACTGTTTAATATGTTTAATTATTTGGCCAGTGCATGTATAGCAGGGGTGGCCAACCCTGATCCTGGAGAGCCACCTTCCTGCAGATTTCAGTTGCAACCCATATCAAACACACCTGCCTGTAATTATCACGTGGTGTTCAGGTCCTAATTAATTGGTTCAGGTGTGTTTGATATGGGTAGCAACTGAAATCTGCAGGAAGGTGGCTCTCCAGGAACAAGGTTGGCCACCACTGGTGTATAGTATTTGTATACTTACACCAAGCATGTCCAAACTTGGTCCTGTAGGGCCGATGTCCTGCAGATTTTAGCTCCAACTTGCCTCAACACACCTGCAAGGATGTTTCTAGAAAGCCTAGTCAGAGCTTGATTAGCTAGCCCAGGTGTGTCTGATTGGGGTTGGAACTAAACTTTGCAGGACACCAGCCCTCCAGGACCAGGTTTGGACATGCCTGACTTACACCGTTGCGATGAGTGTCTGGCAGGTGGCAGTAGCTCTGTGGAGAATCCCCGCAGGGGCAGACCTGAGAAAAAGGAAGAGAAGGAGGGTTAGCTTTTTTTAATGTTGTTATGGCCAGCTCGCCCCCGACCGTACCATAAAAAGGCTCAGATACACAAAAAGGTATATAAGGAAAAAAACATTTATTAAAGGGAATAATAAAGTATAACAAACTGTCTAGGGATTTGAAATAAATAAGAAATCAGATGAAATTCTCTCAACAAAATACACAACAACACATAAGACGGCAACACTAAAGAGTTGGAGCAAAATGACCTCTCTGTGGAATAACGGTCCACCAGAGGAAGTGCCGTTCTTCACAAAAAATTCAAATATATACATTCTCCACCCATAAATCAACTAATTAACGGTGACGTCACATTGCGAGGCCACCGAAAGGTAAGTGTGGCGAGGGGGCGTGGCCGAGAGCCGTGGGAACGGGGTGAGGCCACCGCGTAAGTGGATACACGTGCGGTGCGCACCTGCCTCGGATCCCACGGAAGGAGCTCTGGACCATAAAAGGAGGACCGATGGCAGAGGAAGCCGAGAGAGGACCGGGCCCGGGCATGTTATTTTACTTTTGCTTTCAGTTTGACGGCAGTCTCCGCGAGGAGCTGCCGTCCGTTTGTTTTGGTTTAAATGGCAGTCTCCGTGAGGAGCTGCCGTCATTATTATTAATAAATATTTTAAACCTGCCTCGGTTCTCCGCCTCCTTTTTCCCGGCGGCCAAAGGGCCGTAAACTTCATTACAGTAAGAAAGACCCTTCTTTTCTGAACATGCAGCTCAACTCCTTGTTCAAGCTCTTGTTCTCTCCAAACTGGATTACTGCAACTCTCTACTAGCTGGGCTTCCAGCTAACTCTATCAAGCCTCTTCAACTGCTCCAGAACGCAGCAGCACGAGTGGTCTTCAATGAACCTAAACGAGCACATGTCACTCCGCTGCTCATCCGTTTGCACTGGCTGCCAGTTGCTGCTCGCATCAAATTCAAAGCTCTGATGTTTGCCTACAAAGTGACTTCTGGCTTTGCTCCTTCTTATCTGATCTCACTTCTGCAGATCTATGTGCCCTCCAGAAACTTGCGTTCTGTGAATGAACGTCGCCTCGTGGTTTCATCCCAAAGAGGGAAGAAATCACTTTTCGCGAACGCTCACGCTCAATCTGCCCAGTTGGTGGAATGAACTCCCTAACTGCATCAGAACGGCAGAGTCACTCGCTGTCTTCAAGAAACGACTAAAAACTCAACTATTTAGTCTCCACTTCACTTCCTAATCTGCAATTGCCTCTCTGAATATCACACTAACTGTACCAAAAAAAAAAAAAAAACTAATACTACTAATACTTCCCTTCTTAGACTTTACAGACCTGAAACTTGCCTACAGCACTTATTCATTGTTGCTCTTAGTTGTGTAAATTGCTTCCTTGTCCTCATTTGTAAGTCGCTTTGGATAAAAGCGTCTGCTAAATGACTAAATGTAAATGTAAATGTAAATGAAAGAGAAGACAGGATCATAACAATGTGAAAATGTAGCACTGTTGTTGTGTACGAAGCTCTAGCGATATCTGTATCAGATACGCTGGCTGAATAAAAGAACCCAAGTTCATCACACGCTTGTTGTCTTCTTCAAGTGTGTTACATAGTGAACTTATAAACTGTAATATCCTGTACCACAAATCCAGTCTTATATCTTAAAGCTATATTTGTTGGAATAACCAACAATACATTGTATGAACCTACTTGATTCTTACTTTATGCCAAATAATAGGTAGATAAGGAAATGTTTAATGAAGACATTTAGTTAATTTCTTACCCTAAATATTAATTGTTCACACTTTACAATAAGGTTCATTTGTTAATGTTAATTAATGCATTTACTAACATGAACAAACAATGAACATTACATTTAGTAGTATTTGTTCATGTTAGTTAATGAAAATACAGTAGTTCATTGTTAGTTCACGTTAACTCATGGTGCATTAACTAATGTTAACAAGCATGGACTTGGATGTTAATAATGCATTAGTAAATGTTTAATTATGATTAATAAATGCTGTACATGTGATGTTCATGATTAGCTCATGTTAGTAAATGCATTACCTAATGAACCTTAGTGTAAAGTGTTACCTATACATTCATTCATTCATTCATTTTCTTTTCGGCTTAGTCTCTTTATTTATGAGGGGTAACCTCAGTGGAATGAACCGCCAACTTATCCAGCATATGTTTTACGCAGCGGATGCCCTTCCAGCTGCAACCCATCACTTGGAAACATCCCATTCACACACATTCACAATTTAGCTTACCCAATTCACCAATACCACATGTTTTTGACTTGTGGGGAAACAAGAGAACCTGGAGGAAACACATGCAAACTCCACACAGAAATGCCAACTGACCCAGTCAGGGCTCGAACCAGCGACCTTCTTGGTGTGAGGCGATTGTGCTACCCACTGCGCCACTGTGCTGCCTGCCCTAAATATATCGAAAGTTAATTTTTGATTAGTAATACACACTGCTGAGAACTTCATTTTGACAACTTCAAATTTGAGTTTTCTCGAAATGTAAGTTTTTTCAACACTCCGTTCCCAGATTTTCCAATAGCTGTATCTCAGGTTTTAAATGATTACATATATATATATATGAATATTATGTGACCAAACAGGCTGATAATCATTCTAAACCCAACTAATGCAGTAATATCTAAAGGACACTTATAAGGGTGCCAATGACAAACATGAATTCTTCAAATTCCTGTTGACCGTTGCATAACCTGAAGGAGGACAGAAGACATTTCGACATCTGAGACTGCAGATATAAAGCAACAGCCAGACGCACTGCCAGCCTGAAATGCAGAGACAGTCACAAGGCGCTCGCTCTATCATGTTTACAAGCCTTTTTGCACTATATACTGTTCTTTATCTGCACAACTCTGGTTTGCACTCATTTGCCCTTAATGTCATTTTATTGACATTAAGGGCAAATGCTTGCATCAAATTCAAAGCTCTGATGTTTGCCTACAAAGTGACTTCTGGCATTGCTCCTTCTTATCTGCTCTCACTTCTGCAGATGTATGTGCCCTCCAGAAACTTGCGTTCTGTGAATGAACGTCGCCTCGGGGTTCCATCCCAAAGAGGGAAGAAATCACTTTCGCGAACGCTCACGCTCAATCTGCCCAGTTGGTGGAATGAACTCCCTAACTGCATCAGAACGGCAGAGTCACTCGCTGTCTTCAAGAAACGACTAAAAACTCAACTATTTAGTCTCCACTTCACTTCCTAATCTGCAATTGCCTCTCTGAATATCACACTAACTGTACCAAAAAAAAAAAAACACTAATACTACTAATACTTCCCTTCTTAGACTTTACAGACCTGAAACTTGCCTATAGCACTTATTCATTGTTGCTCTTAGTTATGTAAATTGCTTCCTTGTCCTCATTTGTAAGTCGCTTTGGATAAAAACGTCTGCTAAATGACTAAATGTAAATGTAAATGTATTGTTTACAAATTTTTATTCCTTTTGTATATTTTTAGACTGCATTTTATGTACAATTGTATATAATGTAAATTTAATTTTTCTTAAAATTCTACTTTTTATATTAACATTATATGTTATAGGCACCTAGCACCTAATTCTTTATATGTCCTGTACATGTGGCTGAATTGACAATAAAGCTGAGTTTGACTAATATCTCTATTGTTCCTCTAAAATAACAATGAGCCTCCTGTTCTTCAGACTTATCTACAAAAAGGACTAATTATTATTAATAATTATAGTGAATAACGAATAAAAGCTGGCACTGACTGTCATTCAAAACAACCAAAAAAATTACTAAAGTCCTTACTGCTGCTTGTGTGTGTTTAGATTTTGATAGGCTTAATATTATAATAAAACTTTTTTTCACATTATATATAACGCCACAGTCTACCTGAGTATTGTTGCTGACCATGTCCATCCCTTTATGTGTACTCATCTTCTGATGGCTACTTCCAGCAGGATAATGCGCCATGTCATAAAGCGTGAATCATGTCAGACTGGTTTCTTGAACATGACAATGAGTTCACTGTACTCAAATGGCCTCCACAGTCACCAGATCTTAATCCAATACAGCACCTTTGGGAATGGGAGAATCGCATCATGGATATGCAGCTGACAAATCTGCAGCGACTGCGTGATGCTGTCATGTCAATATGGAGCAAAGTCTCTGAGGAATATTTCCAGTACCATGTTGAAGCTATGCCACGAAGGATTAAGACAGTTCTGAAGGCAAAAGGGGGTCCAACCTGGTACTAGTAGGTGTACCTAATAAATAGGCCCACACGGAACCTGCGCGCACAGAATTCCACAGATTTTCCGCAGATTTCTGCAAATTTTTAGCCCATCATTAATTCTGTTTATTTACTTGAGTAAATGTGTAAATCTGAATTTGTTCAGTTTTTATTCAGTAATTTATTACTTTTTATTTTATATATTAAGGTTTTAGTTATGACACTCCACTAGATACCCCCAAAATAATTCCGCAGAAATCCGCAGATTTTTACCAAAATTCTCCCCAGAAATAGCAAAAAACGTCCGCAGATTCCGTGTGGCCCTACTAATAAAGTGAGTGTGTGTGTGTGTGTGTGTATGTATACACATATATATATATATATATATATATATATATATATATATATATATATATATATATATATATATATATATATATAATAAAATGTCTTTATAATTCAACCATAATTCATTAAAAATTGTTTTTAATTATATAAACATTTAAACCATCTTTTAAAAATATTTATCATGCAAAGAAAAATCTTAATATGCTTTAAAAACAGGTTTAACTGAGTGGATTTAGGCTGCTGTGACCATAAGCTTTTTGCGTCACTCTCTTTAAATGTAAGTGTTTAGCATCACAATGTGTAAATCTGTGCAAAGCCAGGCCAACACACAAAAAGCCTCATTCATGCATATGCATTTGTTTACGTTACGCTTGTGATTGACAGTTGGCCGAATGTAAATCTCGCTCATTTGATTTGCTGATAGCGCCGCGCTTTGAGTTGATAACCACGCCTCTCGCTCACTTTCAACCAATTGCTGAAGGGCGTGAAAAAAACACTCATTGTTCGGTATAAAAGCCGTGAACAGCTGCAGGTTCACAATGATAAATAACACGCGGAGCTTCCGTTGAAATCATTCGCTTAACATCATTGCTTAACACTGCTTTGCTCTATTAAAATTATTGATTTATTGTGTAACTTACTATGGGACAGGAAAATTTCTGGCTGCTGCTAATGGGATTTTCTCTAATTGCGAGCGAACCAATTTTCAACTCCACTGAAGAAGCGTTTGCAAGTAAGTCTATCTACTATTCGACGTGTTTCTGGTTCATGTTTAACATTTAATGTACAATCCAGCAGAAATTAATGCTCTATATGACCTGTAGAAGTCTATCACACACATATACTGAGTGTAAGAAGCTTTTGGGTCTTTATATTAGCCCTCAGAATTACATTCCTACGTTTTAAACACAAAAACTAACGTTAAAGCTCCTCATTCGTGGATAATACAGCAAAATTAGCTTGACAAACTTAGTTTATTGATTTAAATGTATGTTATATATTTTTATTGAAATATTTGACAGCTTACTTTTGCAATAAGTGCATTGCTTTCAGCTGTAGAAATATGTAAACGTATATAAACAACGCAATAGATACATGTTTGCGTTTAAATTGTCAACTCGCAGGTCCAGGATCAGTGTGGTACTATTTAATAGGATTTACTTGTACTGGACATTGCATGTGGACTGATTCTGGATTAGCAAGATTTTATAAAAGTCATGTATTACAAAGAACAATGGCTTGGAAATCATAAATCTTAGCAACTAGATTGTGTTCAGATGAGAACTTTAACATGCACATACAGCAAATTAAATAGTTAAATGCATATGCTAAGTAAATAGTTCTGATGTGAATGATATTACAAAGTGTTTACTTATTACTTTTTAGGTAATTTTACAGATTACAGTGACATTGAGTCTAAGTTCTCCATCAGAAGTGTTGAATTTCCAGACGAGGATCTTTGCTATCTTGTCCCGGGACAACAGGACTCCATTTCAGACTGTAACTTCAAAAATGATTCACAAACCTTCCTTATTATCCACGGATGGTCGGTAAGTTTAGTCATTTAGTCAGAAAATGCATTTATTAATTATGAATGAAGCATAACGTTGGTGCAATGTTTATTTATTTACATATTTTTTACTATATTTTCACCTTTCACTCCGCTTCGCTTCCCTATATGCATTCCATGTTGTACTTTAATCTTACTAGGCTTCTGCTGGTTGCAGATTTACTTGTTGTGGTTAGTTACCAAAGCTTTTATAACGGTATTATCACAATATTGACCTATAAGCTGCAAAAAACTGGTATAATAGCCCAAAAATTACTTGGTGTATTGCTTTACAGTATATATAGTACATGCTCATAATAAACATGTTTCAACCAAAATAAATTGCTAAAGGATTATAGTGCACAATAGGTAATGCTATTATAGTTACATGTTATAAGTTAATTAAAAAGCTGTATTAATTAGTTATTTACTCTATTTAATAAAACAATTACATATTTAGATTTTAGTTGTTAGACATTAGTTTTTAGGCACTATATTAGAAGTTAATCAAGTTAAACACACGTTAATTACATTGACTTTAGATGAATTAACTGATGTTGACTTGTAATATTAACAGAATTGTAAATCTTGTATGCCAGATTAACATGTGAATGTTTGAAAATAAATCAGCTATATTTATGCACTTACCGCTGTGTTAACTAACCACTAATACAACAACATGACTATTTTTAAGGGCACTCTAAAACTTTCAATTATAAATATTTATTTGCAATTATATTAGATGATATGCAAGTGATAAAGTACATCCAGGAGGTTGTTATCACAGAATAATGTCTGAGCGGTTTATCGGCAGCCTGATGTGAAAGACGGTTGGATATAACTGAAGGGTTTATTCTGCGAAAATAACCATTTTGGATGTACTTTATCCCACTTATTACATGGCTACTCGCCACAAATCATAAAAATTAGACTTAAAAATTCTGCTCTGAGCCACAATATTTTATTAATTCTTTATTTGAACGCAAAGCAGAAACAAAAACAGCTGATGGAGTATACACTAACCTGTGCATTATTCAGACACAAGATGGCGCCAATCAGCCAAAAACACAAAGCAAATAGGAATGAAAACAGCTGATGGAGTATACACTAACCTGCACATTATTCAGACACAAGATGGCGCCAAACAGTCAAAAACGCAAAGCTGACAGAAACGAAAACAGCTGCCCAACGCAATATTCAGTCAAAAGATGGCGCCAAGTAGTCAAAAACACAAAGCAGACAGGAATGAAAACAGCTGATGGAGTATACACTAACCTGCGCAATATTCAGACACAAGATGGCGCCAATCTGCCAAAAACACAAAGCAAATAGGAATGAAAACAGCTGATGGAGTATACACTAACCTGCACATTATTCAGACACAAGATGGCGCCAAACAGTCAAAAACGCAAAGCTGACAGAAACGAAAACAGCTGCCCAACGCAATATTCAGTCAAAAGATGGCGCCAAGTAGTCAAAAACACAAAGCAGACAGGAATGAAAACAGCTGATGGAGTATACACTAACCTGCGCAATATTCAGACACAAGATGGCGCCAATCAGTCAAAAACACAAAGCAGACAGGAGTGAAAACAGCTGATGGAGTATACACTAACCTGCACATTATTCAGACACAAGATGGGGCCAAACAGTCAAAAACGCAAAGCTGACAGAAACAAAAACAGCTGATGGAGTATACACTAACCTGCACATTATTCAGACACAAGATGGCGCCAAACAGTCAAAAACGCAAAGCTGACAGAAACAAAAACAGCTGCCCAACGCAATATTCAGTCACAAGATGGCGCCAAATAGTCAAAAACAAAAAGCAAACAGAAATGAAAACAGCTGATGGAGTATACACTAACCTGCACATTATTCAGACACAAGATGGCGCCAAACAGTCAAAAACGCAAAGCTGACAAAAACAAAAACAGCTGCCCAACGCAATATTCAGTCACAAGATGGCGCCAAATAGTCAAAAACAAAAAGCAAACAGAAATGAAAACAGCTGATGGAGTATACACTAACCTGTGCATTATTCAGACACAAGATGGCGCCAAACAGTCAACAACACAAAGCAGTCAGAAATGAAAACAGCTGATGGAGTATACACTAACCTGTGCATTATTCAGACACAAGATGGCGCCAAACAGTCAAAAGCACAAAGCAGACAGAAATGAAAACAGCTGATGGAGTATACACTAACCTGTGCATTATTCAGACACAAGATGCCGCCAAACAATCAAAAACACAAAGCAGACAGATGAAAACAGCTGATGGAGTATACACTAACTTGCACATTATTCAGACACTAGATGGTGCCAAACAGCCAAAAACGCAAAGCAGACAGAAACAAAAATAGCAGAATAAAGCGACTGACCAAGTATTATTACAAAAACAGTCGCATGTCAGACAAGCAGATGCATATGAATGTAAAGGTACTTAAAGTATATAGATATGAACGTGTTTACTGACGGACAAGGTGATTCGAAGTTCCCAGATGAGGTGTTATTTAGCAGTTGTTATCTCAGAATAACAAACCTTGGAATGTTGCAAATCTGACCAATCAGATTTGAGCATTCCAGACAATCATATATTTTATTATATTATATTATATTATATTATATTATATTATATTATATTATATTATATTATATTAATCCCTCTTATACTGTCTCTAGGTTGCGGGTCTGTTTGAGAGCTGGGTTTATAAGCTGGTGACGGCTCTGTATGATCGTGAACCCAGCGCTAATGTCATTGTTGTGGACTGGCTGGATCGGGCCAACAAACACTACCCCAAATCAGCAGAAAACACCAGGCTAGTGGGGGCCGACGTTGCCAAGTTTGTCAACTGGCTGGAGGTAGGCAGAGATTTGCATTGCTAGCATTGTACGTTTTATCGCTGTTGTATTTTTGTAATAACGTCATGACAGCCAAATATTACCTCAACCTTAGTACACTAAGGTTGAGCAAAAACACATAAATTAGAGATAATCCTTCCAGGTAAAAATATATAAATAATAATATAATAATAATAATAATGATAATATAATTTAATAATATAAAATATAAATTAAATAATATTTTAAAAAATTATATATACATATATAAATTTAAATAAATAAGTTTTCTATTCTGATTTCATGGTAACTTCTAATTTTTACCTATGTATATATACTTTTAAAATAATAATAAAAATAAAAACAAAACAGTTTTAAATTAAATAAAAAAGTTAAGTTAAATTAAATTACTCACTCACTGTTCTTTAGCTTCAGGGCTCACCACAGTCTAATAAACCGCCTATAATTAATCAAATTTTAGCAATGTGACATTATTGTAAATTACAAACATCCCTATGATTGTTATTGTTAACTAAACTATAATAATTGAAAAAAAAGCTGAAATAAAACAACTAAGTAAGACACTAAAATTGAACTAAAACTCAAACTGAAATAGAATAAGATAATAAGACCTAAACATAAATGTACAAAAAAACTAAATATTAAAAATGACCATATAATATCATAAAAAATACCAAACCTTTAACTGAAATAAGCTGAAATCATAAAATGAATACAATAAAAATATATCAAATAAATTTGTGAATTTCGCAGAGATGGGTTGCGGCTGGAAGGGCATCCACTGCATAAAAACCTGCTGGATAAGTTGGCGGTTCATTCCGCTGTTGCGACCCCGGATTAATAAATGGACTAAGCAGAAAAGAAAATGAATGAATGAATGAATAAATTTGTGAAAATACAGCAAGTTAAAAACATAAAAAAACATGCGTAAGGTAAACTAAACATATCAAAGTAACACTGATTTGTCAAAAAATATCTATAAATGACTCTGAAATTCAAGTTTCTTTATTCTAGTCAATGCTAAATCAAAATGGACACATTTTAATTAAATATAATTTATGTCTGACATGTTTATTACATTTCCTAGAGATTAGGTTGCGGCTGGAAGGGCATCTGCTGCGTAAAAACACGCTGGATAAGTTGGCGGTTCATTCCGCTGTGGCGACCCCAGATTAATAAAGGGACTAAGCCGACAAGAGAATGAATGAATGTTTATTACAAGGGTGGCACGGTGGCTCAGTGGTTAGGTTGCTGGTCCGAGTCCCGGGTCAGTTGGCGTTTCTATGTGGAGTTTGCATCTTCTCCCCGTGTTGGCGTGGGTTTCCTCCGGGTGCTCCGGTTTCCCTCCACAGTCCAATCGCATGCACTGTAGGTGAATTGGATTAACCAAATTGGCCACAGTGATGAGTGTGTGTGAATGTGAGCGTGCATGGGTGTTTCCCAGTACTGGGTTGCAGCTGGAAGGCATCCACTGCATAAACCATATATTAGAATAGTTGGCGGTTCATTCCACTGTGGCGACCCCTGATAAACCAGGCACCAAGCCGAAGGAAAATGAGTGAATGAATGAATGTTTATTACAAATGATTTAAAACACTTGATTAAAAATTACCAAGATCACATCTTGCATTTCATGCCTACTTGAAAGAGAAGTTAGTAAATATGACCAAGACATGTTATTGACGCATGTGTTTGTGTTTGTGTTGGAGAGGAGTTGGATTATCCGCTGGAGAAAGTGCATCTTTTAGGCTACAGTCTCGGTGCGCATGTCGCAGGAGTCGCAGGAAACCTCACCAACAACAAAGTCCACAGAATTACAGGTCAGAAATCCTCCATTTACTGCTCAAGTGTGTGCTTTTCAACAACAGCATGCAGATTTGTAAAAGTAAGGCATTACTTTTTATTTTTAGGTAATATACAAGGTGGGCATACAAGGTGGGATACACCTTAATAAAATGGGAATGGTTGGTGACATTAACGTCCTGTTTGTGGCACATTAATATATGTGAGGGGGCAAACTTTTCAAGATGGGGGTGACCATGGTGGCCATTTTGAAGAGGGTCATTTGACACATCAAACTTATTGGGAATTTCACAAGTAAAACAATGGTGTGCTTGGTTTTAACATAACTTTATTCTTTCATGAGTTATTTACAAGTTTCTGACCACTTATAAAATGTGTCCAATGTGCTGCCCATTGTGTTGGATTGTCAATGCAAGCCTCTTCTCCCACTCTTCACACACTGATAGCAACACCGCAGGAGAAATGCCAGCACAGGCTTCCGGTATCTGTAGTTTCAGGTGCTGCACATCTTGTATCTTCACACCATCCGCTTGTTAAGTGTGACGTCACGCGAAGCGGCTTCCGGGTCCAAGCGCTCTATTCAACTGAATGGGGAGATTCATGAAATGGTAATAATAAATATTTACAAAGCGATTTAATACTTTCGAAAATCACGATCGCAGTATATATGTCCATGTCTAATATCTGATGGCCTGAAAGTAATACATTTTTTTATTAATTGTAAAAGTTTTGGTATTTGTGATGCAGCAAGCCCAGAGATTGTTGTGTACACTATGACTTTATGTAAAATTAACTTTAATGTGTGATATGAATAAAACGTGATCATAAACGAATGATTTCTCCACTCAAATGAGTGGCGGCTTGGACCCGGAAACAGTATTACATACGTCACAAACACGTCACCACTTAACAAGCGGATAGACAATTGCCTTCAGATGACCCCAAAAATAAAAGTCTATGGGAGTCAGATCAGAAGACTTGGGGGCCGTTCAACTGGCCCACGATGACCAATCCACTTTTCAGGAAACTGTTCATCGAGGAATGCTCGACACTCATAATGTGGTGGTGCACCATCTTGCTGGAAAAACTCAGGGAACGTGCCAGCTTCAGTGCATAAAGAGGGAAACACATCGTCATGTAGCACTTTCAAATATCCAGTGGCCTTGAGATTTCCATTGATGAAGAATGACCCCACTATCTTTGTTGTCTATGATTTTAAACACGGGCAAACACAGCAGCACGGATAGGCGATGTGGCTGAATGGTAACAAACCCAACTGATAAAAAACAAGGTCAGCCACTCTCCAATTTTCGTTCAGCTCTCCTGACAAAAATGCTCGCTGCACACAAAAGCTTCGCTGTATCGGCCTGGACAGCATCATGGAGAAAACATACAACAAACCTTGTGGATCATGGAAACACACATATTACCCTTCATTAATGGCTAAATAATGCGTGCCATGCGCAGACGCGGTCTCGCAGCTTGGCAGGTCTGCCTTGCCTTCGGAAAGCACGTGCTCTCAAGAATAATAAAGAACCAGGCTCTCCTCATACAATAAGAAAACTCAGCTATGATAGCTATGGCTCAATTTTGATTATCGAATAAAAAAATGGAATCGTCGATGCTGCCACGCCCCCATGTCACGTCAGCTTGGCTTGCCAAGCAGGAAAAAACAGGCTTGTTGAAGTGCTTGTTGAACTGCAGATGCAGGAGACCCGTCGACAGAACTTAAACCCTCTCCTCTTTCAATGAAGTTGCCAGTGTGGAAGCATTTTGGATTTCCAGTGAGTTATGTTGACAAGGTTAGTGTTGTCGACAAAAAAAAATACAGTTTTGCAAGATCTGCTATGTACGCATTACATACGGTTCGTCCAATAGACAACACTGGCATCGCGATCCTCCACCCGCCCCCGTTGCAAATCCGCTCGCGAAAAGTACACACCCAGGCTCTGTTTACACTAATATATCTTTGTTTTTAAATGCCATTTTAGAATGACAACTATTTGACATCCACAGTGGCGTGTAGCATTTCTGAGCAGCCCTCCTTCCATCCTCACTACCGCTGAAAACGCACATGTGACCACACACACACACACATACAGACACAGATGCACACACAGCCATGCGCTCGAGAGAGCAGGTCCAGGCAGTCAGAGGACTGCTTCAATCTTTCACTCACTTGTACTTAGTCATTTTAGCGAACACCTCAGATACTGTTGGCTGGCTCCTGTTGGTTGTGCAACTTTTTTACCGACGCCATTATAACGACACAGATCACTGCCTATTCACGAGTCCCGCAGAAAAAGTGATTGACAGGTGGTAATTATGTGTGTAACTTGCCTTTATTCATTTACTGTATGATTTGTTTATGGGTGAAACAAAGACCATGCAGGTCAGGTAGTTTAAACGGTAGGCTACTAATAATTAATTTGTTATTAATTAATTATTCATAATCAAAAATCGAATCGAACAGTGACTTTAGAATCGAAAATGTAAACGAATCGAGGATTTGGAGGATTGTGACACCCTTAATGATTGCGAGAAACCGACACATCATCATTGGACAGGCAGATGAGCGCTACATCACCGATTTTGATCCGCCCCAAAATTATTTTAAACCCGGAAGATCAAATTAGCTGACAAAAGCTCAAGATTATCCAGTAGTCCCCACAATTAAAGCTGACAGGTGCTAACATTGTCTTAATTGATGCTCAACACACACACATCTGTAAAATCTCAAAAGAAGTACTAGAGGGTTTCTTGAACTTTTACTTAGTTACTTATACTTTCCTTAAATACTAGGGATGTAACGGTATCAGAATTTCATGGTACGATAATACCTCGGTATGAATGGCACGGTACGATATTTATTAAATAATTTACAGGAAAAACAAAACTAATGAAAAGACTCGAAAAAAAGTGGCAAAAGTGTTTATTTACCTTAGCACTGAACATATCAGTGACATACAGATTAGCCGTCTATCTGTACGTTTCGAAACAGGAACTTAAATTTTTTTTAATTTTAATAACAAAAAACTATTAAACCATATAAAAAAATAAAGTTTCAGTTTAGTATTGTTGAAAACTCATCACATTCAACATTTAATCACTCACTCACTTAGATAGAGATGGGTTTTTTAAGGAAAATGATCATATAACTATAATCTGGTAAAAGCTGGGATCTCTGGGCATGTCCCCTGCAACAGAAAAAAGCCTCTCATTTGGGACTGAGGTTTCTGGGACAGAGAGATATGATTTAGCCAAGGTTGACAGCAGTGGGTAACGTTGTGCATCGTCTTTCCTAACACTTGAGTGGACAAGCCATGAGTGAGATAGAGGTCTCTTTGCGGTACAAGTCAATGTCTGCATCAATCTAACAAGTGTGCTGTGTTCTGCAGTCCCCATGACTGTTTTAGTCGTATTCCCTGACTTATATTTCACCACAGTCTGGCAGTGCCTGCATACTGTTTTTTTCTTTGTCTGTCACCTTTTCTCCTTTTTCGTATCTTTTTAGAAAGAAACCGAAATGCTTCCACACATCTGATTTAAAACCCGCTTTAGGTTCGATCATTTCCAGCTCTTTTTCTTCCCCGTTACTAGCAACACACTTCATTTCCGCATTACTGGATCTGTAGTGACAACAGACCGCAAAGGATGATGGCCACGCCTAGCCTGATGGGAATTGTAGTTCCCGCTACCCTCTGTTCGCTTCATTCTCCAAACTTTTCTCAGAAATACAGTTTTATTGAGTCATGCGCCTACGGTAATATTGATAAAAATGACTATTGCGGTATGACGGTATTTACAATATTGTTACATCCCTATTAAATACTGTATATAAATTGAACAGTTTTGTTTAAATCCATTCAGAAAAGCAAAGTAACTGTATTTTTAGTGATTTTTAATGACGTTTTGTTGCACGTTATGTCCACACACAAACTTGAAGTTGAACTTGAAAAAAAGCTGAAAGGAGCTCTAAGTTGAGTGCTGTTCTGTGTTGATATTTAATGACTTTTCTTTCCACGTTATGTCCACACATGTAGAGGCATGACAGTAAAGCTTGAGCATGAAATAGCGTAGTGAAATAGTGTTGTTTTGTGCAGGTCTGGATCCGGCGGGCCCCAGTTTTGAGAATGCAGACATTCTGCGGCGTCTGTCTCCTGACGATGCCTCGTTTGTGGACGTTTTGCACACAAACACCAGAGGCTCTCCCGACCTCAGCATCGGCATCCAGAGACCTGTGGGGCACGTGGACATTTACCCCAATGGAGGAACTTTCCAGCCTGGCTGCAGCATTCAGCACACAATGAAGCTCATCGCCACATGCGGCATATACAGTAGGTTACAGTGCTGCATTTCTACCACTGAAACCGCTGTCATATTATACGCTCATTTTTTTTTTTTGCTTGTACAATAATATTTTGCATCAAGTTTTCACTGTATTTTAACTAATTTCAGTTTCGCTTTAGTGAATAATATTTTAATCCAACTTTTTTTGCAACATTTGGTTTACATTTTTGTAACTGTATAATAGTGCAGGGTATCCGCTGGGTCTTAAAATGTCTTAAAACTATCTCAAAAACTAAATTTTAGGCCTTAAATAGTCTTAAATATAGGGTGCTTTCACACTTGGTTCAATTACCTGGACCGTACTTTAAGAGCCCATATTATGGGTTTTTAAAAATGCTTTTAAAAATGAAGTCAAATATCCAGCTAAGGCTTTAATCTGTAAGTGTACAGTGTTTAAAACTGTTGATATATCTATAAAAGAGTCGATCATAGTGCTTCAAAGGAGTCATTAGGTGACGAGTCATTAGGTGTTTCGTTGACGTTACAACGGAGTTATTCACGCCCACGTGCAAACCCGGGAGATTTGAAACCTGAGGCCCCGCCCTCTAACACAGAAACCCACACACAAACATGCGCGTTGCCGTCCGGAGGAG
This sequence comes from Danio rerio, assembly GCF_049306965.1. NCBI lineage: Eukaryota > Metazoa > Chordata > Actinopteri > Cypriniformes > Danionidae > Danio > Danio rerio. Next base: position 58,693,235 of record NC_133177.1, read on the forward strand.
GGTTATGTGTGTGTGTGTGTGCGCGTGCGTTGTAGTCCGGAGGAGGGTTATGTGTGTGTGTGTGTGTGTGTGTGTGCGTGCGTTGTAGTCCGGAGGAGGGTTATGTGTGTGTGTGTGCGCGCATTGTCGTCTGGAGGAGAGTTATGTGTGTGTATGTGTGTGTGTGTGCGCGTGCATGCGTTGTAGTCCAGAGGAGGGTTATGTGTGTGTGTGTGCGCGCGCATTGTCGTCTGGAGGAGAGTTATGTGTGTACGTATGTGTGTGTGTGTGTGTGTGTGTGTGTATGTGTGTATGTGTCTGTGAAAAGAGCAGAGTGAGACAAGCTAGGAGATCTCCTCACCAGCTCTTGGAGTTTTTGCTCAATAAAATAGTTAGTCGTCGGTATTTTCAAGTCCATCATCTGTTTTTACATTCACCCGCTGGCAGCTAAACTCCACGCCTACACTATCGAGCGTGTATGCATCGTGACTACTTTTATAATGTTGATTAGCTGCTGGGCATTTCATTCTGTCTCTCGCTGAAGGCAGTCAGTGTCGACCAATCGCAACAGACTGTCATCGGTCCAATCAGCGCAGATTAGCTTCGCGCTAATGAGAGGTTTGGGAACGAATTAATCACTGAACGATTCATATGGGAGTCGCTGAGATAATTAGGTCAAAATAAATGCAGATTATTTACCATGAAAGTGTTTTTTGACCTTGCATACATATTAGACTGTTGTTGGAGACCCTTACAACCAAAATATGACCCTATTTCATGTATAATAGGGGCTCTTTAAGTTCAATTGTCGCCCCTTGCCACCTTCTCGGATGGTTTGTGTTCACACTGTTTCTTTGCATCTGAACCCCGGTATCCTTCCGTCATCAAGCTGCTGTTTTGTTTACGGCTGTTGCTAGGTGATGGTCATGAAAGCAAAGCGATGAAATGAGAAGAGGTCAACATATTGCGGTCATTCGCGTCCACGTTCAGAACATCACACAGTGTCTGCAGAAGCTGTTTTTGGAAGAGACAAGTAGAAATTATCACTGTTATGAAAACAATAGTTTGTTGTACTGTTGACAGTTCACTTCCATTATTTGGCTGCAGGCACGTGCACACATAGGGCTCAACCTGTGCAATGCACATGCCCTTTTTAGTCTTTGATAGAAAGTGCCCTTCTTAAATAATCTGAAGTGCCCCCGCGACGACCCCCCCCGCCCCAAACGCCCTCTTTCGCTTTTCAGTTCGCGACAACCCAGACCACACCCCCCTCCCCCCCTTCTCCAAATATTTTGTCCTGCACATGCCCTCTTTCATAGACTCTGCACGGGGCTGTTTGGCTGTTGTTATGGCCCGTTTCCACTGAGTGGTACGGTTCGGTTTGGTATGCTTTTATGGTCATTTCCACTGTTAAAAGGCGTACCGAACCAAACCGTACTTTACCACTTGTTCGGCACCCTTTCGAAAGGATCCCAAACACAAGAAAGGGTACCAAAAGGCGGATCTAGACGCGCAGCTGCAAGCTATTGGTTTACAGAGATACGTCATTCGCTTGGGTAACAAGCCAGAATGTAAACAAAGGACCCGCCATGTTTGAAATACACAGCGAGAGATTACTTGCGTTCACTGCGCGTCTATATCTGAAATAACAAACCTCTTGAGCTGATAATAATAGTGTGCGCTTGATTATTGACAAGCTTTGGAAACCTGATCCTGTGAGAAGCTGACAAACGCGAGAATGACACATTCAGAAAGAAAAGGACAAACGCGAGAGTGGGGCGCGGAAAAAAAGGCAAAGCCAAGGAGCAGACTATTTCTTCAGCAAACGTAAACAAACTGCCTTGTTTTAATTTTTATCATCACCTTTTGGACTAATATGAACTGGGAATAATGGAATGACTCTCTAACAGAGGACTACATGACATGTGCTGCTGAAGATTACAGACACAGATGAGAGTTTTTCACTGACTGTAGGCTATACTTTGTGTTGTTTTGAACCTAATTAAAGACGAAAGCTGCGTCCCAAATGGCACACTATACACTATGCACTCATGCACTATGTACTTATGCACTTACACACTCAACAGGATAGTATATGTATGTAGTGTTGTCCCAAATGGCACACTAATGTTTTTTTACTAAGCGGAAATTCAAACCGTTTCCCTGATGACGTTTGACTGTTGCCAAATCAGTGAAATTAACGACTGAATTATCAAGTAATACCTGCCGTGAGTATTGCCGTATTTACCATCCGGAGGCGCTATAATCACTCTCGTAGGAGAATTTTGCTTTCACCATCCAAAATAAATAAAGTTATTCAACATGTGCGTCCGATCGCTCCGCCCCTTCCGCTACGTGAGCAAACCTGCGGTCGTTGAGTGCGTGAAGTGTCCATCATTACACACTTCATTTTAGCGGCTGAATGAGTGCATCATCCGGGTAATTAAAGTGCACTTATTATTTTGAGAATTTTCAATGTGAACACACTACTTACACTATTTATACTACAAAATGGTGTAAAATAGTGCATAAGTATGCGATTTGGGACGCAGCTGAAATGTATGCTGTGTGTACTTTTTCTGTAGTTGGTAACATATCGGGGACTGTAAGTGTCTGTATGTGTTCATTTATTTATTTAAAATAATTACAGACGTTACAGTAGGCTATTTCGCACTGCCATTGATCTGCAGTTATAACCACTCATGTTCATAGAAAAGTTGGTAATAAACATTTATACAGAAGTATTTATGTGTGTAAAGCGTCTGTTTTGTGAGAAGTGCTTTTCATATGATATGCGAGCGACCTGTGCAGCTTTACTGTGTTTATTTTCTTGAGCGAGCATGACGTCGACTGAAACTTTGTCGTACACCACGCCCACCAAAAGAGTACCCTTGGTAGAGGAAACGCAAGCCTGATAAAGGTGACCCGTACCGAACCGTACCGTACTGTACCAGTCAGTGGAAACTAGCCATTAGATGACAAAGCGCCAAACTGGAAAGACTTCTGCACATACTGGTCGATTTGCTTTTACTGAATCTTTTAGTTTTGGACATACAAAAAGCGACTCGCGTCCATTTGCCTCAAATATTAGAAACATTAAGAACATCACACGGTGTCTGCAGAAGCTGTTTTCGGAGGAGACAAGCAGACATCACTCTGTTTGCCCTGGCTCAGTCCCGCTAGTCACCAAGGTACAATACGTGACACACACACACACGCATACATGAATGAACGTTTTAAAAACAATAGTTAGTTGTACAGTTGGCGGTTAACTTCCGTTATTTGGTACGATCGCATTCATATCAGAAGTGAACCGTACCAGAGACCTTGGGCCTCAAGTACGAGGACGTGCGATTTTTCGGGAGATTATCACTCGTTTGCGGGCATCCGGGATCTGTGCATTTGCCGAAGACTTGGGATGTCTGTTAAATGACCTCCCGTCCTACTGATAATTCTCTCTTCATATAGCCGTATGCCTATTACATATCCATAAAACACTATGATATAACCGGGCTCGGATCGTTTGCTTTCTCACTACAATCAATCCACTCCAGAGTTCATTTCAATCAAGCCGAGACCACTGCATTCAAACGATCTCGGAGCGATTGATTTGACGCAGATCAGAGCGCGATTAGTGGTTTCACAAATGCCAAGCGAACCGTGTAACTGGGCAAAAGAGACAAAAGTCTTGGTGTGAAAGCACCCTCAGAGCACCTTTAGGATGTGTTGTAACAGGAGATTTGCATCATGGATGTGCAGCTGACAAATCTAAGGCAGTTCTGAAGGCAAAAGGGAGTCCAACCCGGTACTTTTAAGTTGTACCTAATAAAATGGCCAAAAGGTGTACATATATACACATAAAAAAAATCTTAATATTAAAAACTTTCAAGGATTTAAGCTGCTGATGACCGTTAAATGGGTCCCAACAGACTTATGAAAAGGGTCCATTGCGGATGCGCACATTGCGATATGGATGCTGAATCTGTTTATTTCTCAGCTCTATAGAGTGGAGGAACTATGACGTCACTTTGTAGGCTAATCGGCTGCTAGCATAAAACTGGTTCCCTCGTGAAAATCCCTATAGGATTTTCCCATAGGGTTTTCGAAGATTGCGAATAATACGCTCTGTGTTCAAACACTGTTCATTACACTTACACGTTTTGTTCAGCCGGATAATTGTCACACGAAAATATAACATTGAGCACTTTTGGATCTTAAATGCAAACGCAAGACTTGAAAAGCTAACATTAGGCTATAAACGGACTACAGCGCCCTCGGGGCGCTCGTCAGTGACGTCAGCCCCACCCTACTACAGACGACTTATCAAGCTTATTTTTAGAAATAACGTCCATGACAAAGAGTTAATCTCTCAGTATATTATATTGTAATCCACGCTATATATTATAAACTAATAAATACGCAAACACACATAGACCTTTGTGCCTTTTGGATCGTTTTTACGTGGGAAATACATGCTTTGCTTTGCTTTGCGGTTGTTCTAAAAGTTTAAAAAATGTGTATAAATGTGCCTATATAGTATTATTATGAGACATATTTAAATAAGTGTATCGCTCGCGTGCACACAGCCCGCTTACCTTAACAGACGACGGCGTGAGGAGGAACAAGTCTATCAAATGCCTGCAGGTTTCATCATTATGGACACAGAACAACATTCAATATTCCTTTTGTGTCACGAAGTACAGTGAAAAACAGCCCAATACAGTCACATCTGCTGTACGTTTTATGGAGGAGTGTAAATATTGCAGTTATGACAGAGTTAAATGTGTTGATGAAGAAAAAAAGACGAGAAATCACTTGATCACGTTAAAATGACAGTTAACATGCATGTATTTTTACACATTTATTCACACGTTTGCATTACTGAGAGCAGGAAAGAAACTGAGCAGTATCTTCATATTATCGTTTAATTAAAATGAATGATCAACAAATGAATCTTTTTTGACAGCCTTTACATGTGAAGGAATTATCTACACACAATCTGAATTCTCAATTAGAATAATACAACAAACTATAAAATACTATTCTGAAAATACTTAAATCACAGACAAATCCAAACGCCCAAGCGAGCTGCGCTCCAGACCAGATCAGCTCGATGACGTATAATGCCCCCGACGCCGCCTGTAGTCTCATTTAGCAACTTGATAGCAACCGTCTTTTTAAAGAAGCATAATCGATTTAAAAGTTGATGAGTGTGCTGTAACTGATGTGTTTTATGTCGTAGAACAAAACGTGAAAGTATATTGAGTTGGTGTTAGCCACGGACCTTATTTGAGCGATTTTACTGAAACCCCATTCAAAAAACCCATTGACTTTGGGACGAGGGAACCGGAAGTGCTAAAATGCTAACTCGCTTCCGGGTTTTTGCATACAAATTGACGTCATAGTTCCTCCACTCTATATCTGACTGTGATCTCCTCTGTTTTGGTTTGTGTCAGATATGGACCAGATCGTGAAATGTTCTCACGAGCGCTCCATCCACCTGTTCATCGACTCTCTTGTGAATCAGGCGTATCAGAGCTGGGCGTTTCGCTGCGCCTCCAGAGACTCCTTTAATAAAGGCCTGTGTCTGAGCTGCAGGAAAAACCGCTGCAACACACTGGGATACAACGTCAAGAAGATCCGCAGCACCAGAAGCACCAAGATGTACCTCAAAACCCGCGAGATGATGCCCTTTAAAGGTAAGGGGGGATATTTTGACTGTGAAACATACTGGGCTCCATTTTAAGGATCTAAGCGCAAAGTCTAATGCTGTGTTCACACCAGACGCAGAGTGCTGGATAAATCACGCTATTCGCGTGTAAATAGCCGCGTGAACATTTGAGTTTACTCGCTTCATTCGCGTGTCAAATTCACTTCAGAACAGACGCGGATTCGCGTGATGGGCAGGGCTTCTGTCTGCCCGGTGACTGTAGCTTCGTTGCTAAATGGCTAACATGGATTTTATGAAGAAAATAACAGTGTTTATGTACTTTATAAAGGCTGAAAAACAGTGTCGATACGTTTAGGGTCGTGTCTGAGTCCACTGCATGCTTTCAGAGGTGCATCCAGCTGTGTGAGCTCATAAACTCCTCCAGAAACTGAACCTGGATCACGGAGGCTTTCAACGGTGCTTCTGACTGAGCCAAGCCGAGTTTGATGAACTGTTGTCGGTGTCGGCTCGAGGATTTGCCCCGGGACACCATCAACAGGTTCTAGGTCACAATCACGCCCCCACAAGAGCAAGCTTCTGATTGAACGCGGCGCGAATGTCCACTAAAGTTCAGATTTTCGAACTCGAGACTTTAAGCGCGTCAAACGTGCAAAACGCTCAATTCGCCCTGCACCATTCTCGCGTATCGCGTTATTCGCACCGCGCCTTTCGCGCAATTTGCATCATTTGTGCCACGCCATTCGCCCGTATCGCGCCGCAGGATTTCTATTCGCACATTTGCATTCACTTAACATGTAAATCACTTGCGATTGACGCGCGTTCCGCGTCTGGTGTGAACGCAGCATTAAGCAGATGGTGCAAAAGCACTAATGGTGTGTCCGAATGCACTTTTGCTATTTTAAGGATGGAAAAAAAAAACGTATCCAGCGCACTGTCTTTTTTTTTTAATTAAATAATTAATTTATTTCATTTTAATTTTTCTTATTTGTGTGTGTGTGTTTAATATTGTATATCATGACGTATTTATTTATAATGTGTTTCTCTCTTGTTCTGTTGCAGTGTTTCATTACCAGATTAAAATGCATATGTTTAGTGATAAAAACATGACTTTGCTGGAGCAGCCGATGAAAGTGTCTCTATTCGGGACAATCGATGAGAGGAATGACATCTCTGTCATTGTGTGAGTTCAACTTACTCATTTATTTATTTTAATGGCTTTTCTTTTTACTATTTTGGTTACATACACTCACCGGCCACTTTATTAGGTACACCTGTCCAACTGCTCGTTAACGCAAATTTCTAATCAGCCAGTCACATTGCAGCAACTCGATGCATTAAGGCATGTAGACATGGTCAAGACGATCTCTACTACTTCAAATCGAGCATCAGAATAGAGAAGAAAGGGGATTTAAGTGACTTTAAACGTGGCATGGTTGTTGGTGCCAGACGGCTGGTCTGAGCGGCAGTTCTGTGGGCCCAAATGCCTTGTTGATGCCAAAGGTCAGAGGAGAATGGCCATACTGGTTTCCACTCCTGTCAGGAGACAATGGAAGATTGGAAAAGTGTTGCCTGCTCTGATGAGTCTCCATTTCTACTGCAACATTCAGATGGTCGGGACAGAATTTGGCATCAACAACATGGAAGCATGGATCCATCCTGCCTTGTATCAACAGTTCAGGCTGGTGGTGGTGGTGTAATGGTGTGGGGGATATTTTCTTGGCACACTATGGGCTTATTAGTACCAACTGAGCATCGTGTCAACGCCACAGCCAACCTTAGTATTGTTGCTGACCATGTCCATCCCTTTATGACCACAGTGTACCCATCTTCTGATGGCTACTTCTGTTGGTTTTTTTGAACATGACAATAAGTTCACTGTACTCAAATGGCCTCCACAGTCACCAGATCTCAATCCAATAGAGCTCCTTTGGGATGTGGTGGAATGGGATATTCGCATCATGGATGTGCAGCCGACAAATCTGCAGCAACTGCTTGATGCTATCATGTCAATATGGAGCAAAATGTCTGAGGAATATTTCCAGAACCTTATTGAATCTATGCCACGAAGGATTTAGCAGTTCTGAAGGCAAAAGGGGGTCCAACCCAGTACTGGTAAGGTGTACCTAATAAAGTGGCCGGTGAATGTGTTTGTGTGTGTGTGTGTGTGTGTGTATATATATAATAATTTCAAATTAAATTTATATTTTTAAAAGTACCTCTTAAGATATTTGAATGTTATCAGAAAATATAAGGGTTTTACTAGTCTTCTTCTCTGTATTGTAATATTGTATATCTGAGTGAAACTGCTTCTGAAGCAAAAGCAAATGTAAACTGGGCTTGATTTTGTCCTTGGAGAACTGATTGGATTGTTGTGGCTTGCTATTGGTGGATCTTATGTAATTAATAATTTGCCCCACCCACCCACCCACCAGTAATCACCAATCAGAGTCGAGATGTTGTTGAAGAGGGAGGGAAGTTACCTTGATTAAAGACTATGAGGACATGAATTTAAAACATAATTCACAACGCTGTTTAAAATACGGACTGCCAATTAAAAAGAAGAGCTAATCTTTATTGATTTGATAGTGACTTCAGGTTAATGCAGTCCTGGACGAAAGCTGTTAAATGTGTTGTGTTTGGCACGCAGGCCCAGCATGAGCACCAACAGCACCGTCTCCTTCCTGGTGACGTCAGACCGAGACATTGGAGATCTGCTGATGCTGAAGCTGCACTGGGAGAAAGACTCGTATCTCTACAGCTTCTTCAGCAGTAATCAGTTCACCATCCGCAGAATGAGGATCAAATCTGGAGAAACGCAGGCCAAGTGAGTCTTTCCAGCACACACACACACACACACACACACACAGCGGTTGACAAAGGGTCAAAAGGTTTTGTTTTTCATTTGTCAAAGATCATTTGTCAAATAATGCAGCACGGTGGCACAGGGGTTAGCACTGTCACCTCACAGCAAGAAGGTCGCTGGTTCGAGTCCTGGCTGGGTCAGTTTGCATGTTCTCCCCCATGTTGGCATGGGTGCTCCGGTTTTCCCCACAGTCCAAACACATGCGCTATAGGTGACTTAAATAAACTAAATTGGCCGTAGTGTATGAGTGTGTGTGTGAGACTGAGTGTGTATGGGTGTTTCCCAGTACTGGGTTGCAGCTGGAAGGGCATCCGCTGCGTAAAACATATGCTGGCGGTTCATTTCGCTGTGGCGACCTCTGAAATAGAGACTAAAGGTCTCTGCGCACTGAAGTCCGAAATGTTCCTATGCGTTTGTAAGAGCCAGTTATGCATAATTCATTTGTGATAATAATTTAGTTAAAATGGTTTAAACATGATAAAAATGTATATTTACATATAATAAGAATTCATTGTACATAATTTAATAATTAATACAATTTTAAAACATTTACTTTGGTATTTTGGCTTCCGACAGCAATACGTCATGAGGTCATTAGTTCATACGTTTAAGTCAGATTGCAGTTATGGATGTTGGAAGCAACACAGTTTTTTGACCGTGCTGATCGAGTCTATTGTAACTTTGTATTTTTGTTTGCATTTCTTCTGTAAACCTTTTTTAAAAGAAGATTCGGTCTTACTCGCGTTTTTGCAAATACTGGTTGTTGGAATAGAAGCTGCAAAAGGTGGTACGTAAGGATTTGCACGAAAGGTGTGCCACTACAGCGTTATTTTTGTATTCATATGCGAAGAATTTGTCATGTAAACAAACCTTGCACACTGAGTCCGATGCGTATTATTCAATCCTTTACGAAACAGCACAAAACATTTGAGTCAGTTTAAGCAGTGATACTGTTCTCCTCTCTCTTCTCCAAAGTAAAAACAGGAAGAGGAGAAGGCAGCATATTGTGTTCATCTAATACAGAGGAAGAAGAGTTCAGCTTATTATCAAAGAGCTGCGCTGGATTATCCCGAAGTTTATTTCAGGAAATCAGTGGAATTTTGAAACTTTGTTTATGATACTTCACACATTCACACTCGTAAACAAATCCTGAACAGAGGCTGGCAGTATCTACTGAAATTATAATAGATGGTGGCCGCGTTGACGTGTCGAAGAAACAGACTGAAAGTGGACCATAATTTCTATTGTAATGTCTATGGGCCATATGTCAAATGTATGGAGACACACACACACATCAATCCGCAGCAGGTGAGAGGTGTGCAAGTCACGGAATCCAGCATGTATAGGGGTTCTCAACTGTCACATTCTGTCTTTATATTATGCACTGTGTTTGTCATAAGGTTATCTGTAGCTTAAATGAAGGCATTCAGTATTTAGCTTTTCGCTAGTACGGTGGTTTAGAACTGTCAAAACTCCATTCAAAACACTTTTTCGTATAACTTCTTAAACATGTGGAAAAATGTTAATATTGCACAAATGGCAAAAATTTTGTAACATCAAATAATAATAATAATAATAATAATAATAATAATAATAATAATAATAATAATAATAATAATAATAAATATTTATTGATCATCAAATCATGAAATATCATAATAATAAATATTTATTGATCATCAAATCATGAAATGTCATAATAATAAATATTTATTGATCATCAAATCATGAAATATCATAATAACAAATATTTATTGATAATCAAATCATGAAAATCATAATAATAAATATTTATTGATCAATTAATCATGAAAAAAATCATAATAAATATTTATTGATCATCAAATCATGAAAATCATAATAATAAATATTTATTGATCAATTAATCATGAAAAAATCATAATAATAAATATTTACTGATCATCAAATCATGAAAAAAATCATAATAAATTTTTATTGATCATCAAATCATGAAATAATCAAAATAATAAATATTTATTGATAATCAAACATGAAATAATCATAATAATAAATATTTATTGATCATCAAATCATGAAATAATCAAAATAATAAATATTTATTGATAATCAAACATGAAATAATCATAATAATAAATATTTATTGATCATCAAATCATGAAATAATCATAATAATAAATATTTATTGATCATCAAATCATGAAATAATCATAATAATAAATATTTACTGATCATCAAATCATGAAATATTCATAATAATAAATATTTACTGATCATCAAATCATGAAAAAATCATAATAAATATTTATTGATAATCAAACATGAAATAATCATAATAATAAATATTTATTGATCATCAATCATGAAATAATCAAAATAATAAATATTTATTGATAATCAAACATGAAATAATCATAATAATAAATATTTATTGATCATCAAATCATGAAATAATCATAATAATAAATATTTATTGATCATCAAATCATGAAATAATCATAATAATAAATATTTACTGATCATCAAATCATGAAATAATCATAATAATAAATATTTACTGATCATCAAATCATGAAATATTCATAATAATAAATATTTACTGATCATCAAATCATGAAAAAATCATAATAAATATTTATTGATTATCATAATAATAAATATTTATTGATCATCAATCATGAAATAATCATAATAATAAAAATTTATTGATCATCAAATCCTGAAATAATCATAAATATTTATTGCTCATCAAATCATGATGCTGAAATGATGTCTGACAGATCATATGACACTGATGCTGAATATTCAGCTTTGGATCAAAGCAATAAATTTCACTTTAAAATATATTCAAACATTTATTAATTTATTCATTTTCTTTTTGGCTTAGTCCCTTTATTAATCAGTGGTCGCCGCAGCGGAATAAACCGCTGACTTTCCTAGCATTTGTTTTACGCAGCGGATGCCCAGCTGCAACCCAGTATTGGGAAATATATACAAACCGATAAAACAGTAATTTAACTTTTCAAAATTTCATTAATTTGTCCCATATTTATCAGGGGTCGCCACAACGGAATGAACCGCCAACTATTCCAGCATGTGTTTTTGTGTGGCCCTTCCAGCCACAACCCAATGCTGCAAAATAAACATTTTGATTTCACACAGACTTTAATGGATTTATTAAGGCAAATGTATTTCTTCTTCTTCTGCTTTTTAGAGTAATCTTCCGAGCCAAAGAGACAGAGTTTGCTTCTCTGGTTCAGGGTGGAGATCCAGTGGTGTTTGTGAAGTCCAGTGAAACTCCACAGAGCAGGAGAGAAGAGAGGTGTGTATGAGAGAATGTATGTCTGTGTGAGAGAGTGTTTTGAGGAACTGTGGTGGAAAGTGACGTCATGGCTCCCGAAATATTTTGTTTATATCTAAACAAGGACTATAGATACAGTGTTAATTTTAAATGCACAAACCAGCACAAACAAACTGTGCAGATTTGGAGCAATTTGAGCTAAATGTAGTGAAAAGTAATGTCACAGGGTCAAAAAAATATATATAACAACGCTTAATATCTCAGACACCAAACCTACAAATGTAGAACAACCGAAAAATATTTTTAAAAAAGAGTATTTAAAATTGTTGCAAAGTTATTAAAAATAAAAAAGCTGATAAATCACATGTACATCAGTGTTCACAGCCTTTGCCGTGAAGCTTTAAACTGAGCTCACATTCTGTTTCCACTGATCATTCTTGAGATGTTTCAGCAGCTTCATTGGAGTTCACCTGTGCTCAATTTAGTTGATTGGACATGATTTAAAAAGGCGTACACCTGTCTATATAAGGGCCCAGGGTTGACAGTGCATGTCAAAGCACAAACCAAGCATGAAGACAAAGGCATTGTCAGTAGACCTCAGAGACAGGATTATTACAGAAGGTTAGGAAGGTGACAGAAACATTTCTGGTGCTCTGAAAGTTCCAATGAGCTCAGCGGCCTCCATCTGTAAGTGGAAGATGTTTGGAACCACCAGAAGTCTTCCTAGAGCTGGCCGACCATCTAAGCTGAGTGATCAGGGAGAGAAGAGCTTTAGTCAGGGAGGTGATTAATAACCCGATGGTCACTCTGTCTGAGCTCCAGCGTTCTTCTGTGGAGAGAGGAGAACCTTACAGAAGGACAACCATCTGTGCAGCATCTGTACACTTATTAGGCCTGTAGAGTGGCCAGACGGAAGACACTCCCCGCCTGGAATTTGCCAAAAGGCATCTAAAGGACTCTCAGACAATACGAAACTAAATCCTCTGCTCTGATGAGACTGAAATTGAACTCTTTGGAGTGAACGCCAGGCGTTACGTTTGGAGAAAAGCTGGCAGCGCTCATCACTAGGCTAATACCATCCCTACGATGAAGCATGGTGGTGGCAGCATCATGCTGTGGGGATTTTTTTCAGCAGCAGGAACTGGAAGACTAGTCAGGATAGAGGGAAAGATGAATGCCGCAATGTACAGAGACATCCTGAATGAAAACCTGCTTCAGAGTGCTCTTGACCTCAGACTGCGGCGATGTTTCATCTTCCAGCAGGACAATGACCCAAAGCACACCGCCAAAATATCAATGGACTGGCTTCACAACAACTCCGTGAATGTCCTTGAGTGGCCCAGCCAGAGTACAGACCTAAATCCTATTGAACATCACTGGAGAGATTTGAAAATGGCTGTACACCATCACTTCCCATCCAACCCAATGGAGCTTGAGAGGTACTGCAAAGAGGAATAGGCAAAAAATCCCAAAGACAGGTGTGCCAAGCTTGTGGCATCATATTCAAACAGACTTGAGGCTGTAATCGCTGCCAAAGGTGCATCAACAAAGTATTGAGCAAAGGCTGAGAACACTGATGTACATCTGATTTATCAGCTTTTTTATTTTTAATAGATTTTCAACCATTTAAAAAAAAATTTACATTGTCATTATGGGGCATTGTGTGCAGAATGTTGAGGAAATAAATGAATTTAATCCATTTTGGAATAAGGCTGCAACATTAAAAAATGTGGAAAAAGTGAAGCGCTATCAGTACTTCCTGGATGCACTGTATGGTGGCGTTCAATTGCTGCTGTGTTCATACTGCATGATGGAATCAGTGACAGGAGGACACACACTGCAGGACTGTAAATGATAACTCTTACAACACTGGCTTACAAATGCATGCAAGAAGTGATAAGCTTGCAGAATGCCTTATTGCATATTGACACTTCAGGCACAAATCAGCTGTTCAATCACTGAAGCGTTTGTCTCTCTGTCTATTTGTGCGTGTTAGGAAGCACCGACTGAAACATCACGGCAGCTTCTTCAAACAGGGCATCAATGAAGCCACAGCAGATCTGAGGAAACCGCCAGCAGCGCTACACAACAATCAATCAACAGAGACGACAACAACAGCTAACACAAGTCAGGTCAACACAGAACACTGGACTGGGATTTAATGTACAGATGTGGACTAAATTGTTGGTGCCATTTTATTGAGTGAAGTTTATTCATAAAAAAAATTCGAGAGGAGCACACACTTATGGTCCTCATTAGCTAACGCATGATCCACCAATCAGACGATTCCTAAATCACCCTAAATAATCAGAGTATCTAACCTTCGCCATGTCACTGGCTCAAATTTTACCTAGCTAGGTCGGCATTTCTGTGTGTTTGCATGTTTTCCCCGTCTTTGTGTGGGTTTTCCCGGGCTCTCCGGTTTCCTTCCACAGACCAAAAACATGTAGCATAAGCAAATTGACTAAACTAAATCACTAACAAGCACTTAATGCAGCACACACTCTCCATAGATAATTCAAAATTTGCATTTACCATCATCAAGCAGGGGAGTTCTCGAGACCTACCTGAGCTCAGACTCCCCTCTCACCCTGCAACGGGAGGGAGCCCCAGGCTCGAGGATCTCATAAGCTCAGGGCTCTCTCCCAGGACAGCATGCCAGACACGCTTTATAATTAATCATCAGCTAAGAGGGAACTCTTGAAAGAAAAAAAATGAAGTGTGTGTGTGTATCATTGCATTTTTGTAAGAAATCAAGAGTGCGTGTGTGTGTGTGTGTGTGTGTGTGTGTGTGTGTGTGTGTGTGTGTGTGTGTGTGTGTGTTAATCTTCTATCTTTCTCATCTGTTTTTCTCATCTGCCTGCGCTACATTGAGCAGTTAGTGCTATTTTTATTCTCTGGACTTTATATTTGACTATATTTTGCACTTTGGTCAGCTCCTGCTGTTTTAAAAGTGCTTTATGAAGATGAAATGAAATAACCCCAACTAAACTATACTAAACAGTGAAGTGGTCACTAAAATAACTTGAAATTTAAAAAAGTAATGATTAATTAAAGACTACTATTACACCCAAAGTCTTAAGGAAACCAACATGGGCATAATAAACTGAAAAACCAATGTGTTGGGGTGGTGGATTTCCCAAAACAAAACAAAAACTTAATGCAAAAGATCCCCTTCGGTCGACAATCAAACTTAGACACTCATTTGAGAGTAATTGATTAGATTTATTATAGAAAAATAGTCATTTTAAATGAGCATCTCTTCGCGGTGGCCACAGGGCAAAATAACAAACACAAGAATCTATAAGTAAAAGAGCTTAATTTCCTTTAAATAATTAAAGAAAAATACGGGAAGCTTACCTTTCTCCCTAAACATAAACACAGTCAAAAGTAATCCAATAAATAGGTAAGCCACCCCTACAAGCTCAAACTCTCAAAAAAATGGTACAAGATTAAATGTTGGCCATTGGCCGGAGGGGTAAGGGAAATCCAGCAGCTCCAATCCCAGCAACCGGCGCACCACAAATGAGCTCCACGAACCCTGCCGGAAGTTCCTTTTTATAGGTCTCCGCTACCAGCAGCCAATCAGAGCACGAATCACGTTAGAATGGGAGCCTGTGGAAAAACAAAAAACAACACAAGAAGGCGGGACAAAGAAAAAGACACATGCAACACGCAATAAAAAATAAATAAACAAACTTTAGTCGTAACACTCCTGATAATAAAATGCAAATCAGATTTTTCTCGTGAATTGTGGTTGAACAGAAGCAATAAAAAGGCAAACTAATAAAACTGGCCTGAACACACTTGAAGGAGACCAACAGTTTTGTCCACTTCTGTGTGCTCTTAGCATTGAATGTTTTTATCTTGATGTATTTTGGTTTACTTGTGAATTCCACAAACTTCCAGCTTGCATTTAATCCCCCCCAAAAATCAAAAGAAAAGAGAAATCTTGTGTAAGGCATTCAGATTTTCTTTACCCTCACTGTGATTCACGTTCTGTGATACTCTCATTTCTGCTTTATTCGTTAAAGTATAAACTCTTTTTGTTTCATTCAATAGTAAAATGTTAAATTTTTAGCCATTTTTTTAGTATTTTGAATTTGAGCTCAAATATAATTATGCTCTTGACAATTTTTGTAAGATTTGCCCAGACACTGTAGATGAATGAGGGAAAAAACATACATATATATATATATATATATATATATATATATATATATATATATATATATATATATATATATATATATATATAAAACACTCACTGGCCACTTTATTAAGTACACCTTACTAGTACCAGGTTGGATCCCCTTTTGTCCTCTGAACTGCCTTAATTTTTTGTGTCATGGATTCAACAAGGTACTGGAAATATTCCTCATAGATTTTTGCTCCATATTGACATGATAGCATCACGCAGTTGCTGCAGATTTGTCGGCTGCACATCCATAATACAAATCTCCCGTTCCACTACATCCTAAAGGTGCCTGTGGAGGCCATTTGAGTACAGTGAACTCATTGTCATGTTCAAGAAAAACCAGTCTGTGATGATTCACGCTTTATGACATTGTGCGTTATCCTGCTGGAAGTAGCCATCAGAAGATGAGAACACTGTGGTCATAAAGGGATGGACATGGTCAGCAACAATACTCAGGTAGGCTGTGGGGTTGACACTCAATTGGTAATAATTGGCCCAAAGTGTGCCAAGGAAATATCATCATGGACTGAACATTGAGTTGCTGCCATGTGATTGGCTGATTAGAAATTTGCGGTAACAAGCAGTTGGACAGGTTTACCTAATAAAGTGGACGGGGAGTGTATATAGTATAATATTGTTTAATATATATAAGTAACCTTAGTAAATTCAAATTTAATTGAAATTGAAAGTTGAAGTTTATTTTATTTTGCTTAATTTCAAGTGAATAGTTTTGGTGTGTGTTTTATTATGTTTTTATTGTGGCAAATGCTAAAAAAAATTGTATAGAAACAGTTAGCACTTAGATATTGTGTGTAAATTTCACAATTAATGACAAGTAACAGTGAATTAAACCTCATTTTGAATGAGAAAGAATACAAAACATATTTTCTTGTAAAGCTATTTGTTTTGCTCGGGCGACATGGTGGCTCAGTGGTTACCATTGTCGCCTCACAGAAAGAAGGTCGCTGGTTCAAGTCTGGGTCAGATGGCATTTCAGTGTGGAGTTTGCATGTTCTCCCCGTGTTGGCGTGTGTTTCCACCGGGAGCTCTGGTTCCCCCACAGTCCAAACACATGCTCTATAGATCAATTGGATCAACTAAATTGGCCGTAGTGTGTGTGTGTGAATGAGTGTGTATGGATGTTTCCCAGTACTGGGTTGTAGCTGGAAGGGCATCCGCTGTGTAAAACATATGCTGGGATAGTTGGTGGTTCATTCCACTGTGGCAACCCCTGATAAATAAGGAACTAACCCGAAGGAAAATTAATGAATGAACTTGTTTCCGCATTGCACAATTTCCATCCTCTATTTAGTCTGCCCAATGAAATTACAAATTACATTAAATAAAAATGTGTATGATATTTTTATAGTGCACAAACAAATGTGTGTATAGCCGAACTCTCCTCTTTAGTGACGTACATATTTTTTATTCACTGTTTCACCTAACAAAAGACTGAAAGAATTGTTTTTTCATGTAACATGCTGAATGTATCCGCTTGTTAAGTGTGACGTCACGCGAAGCGGCTTCCGGGTCCAAGCGCTCTATTCAACTGAATGGGGAGACTCATGAAATGGTAATAATAAACATTTACAAAACAATTTAAGGCTTTCGACAATCACGATCGCAGTATAAATGTCCATGCCTAATATCCGATGGCCAGAAAGTGATTATTTTTTTATAAATTGTTAAAATTTTGGTATTTGTGATGCAGCAAGCCCAGAGATTGTTGTGTACACTATGATTTTATATAAAATTAACTTTAATGTGTGATAGGAATAAAACGTGATCATAAACGAATGATTTCTCCACTCAAATGAGTGGCGGCTTGGACCCGGAAACAGTATTACATACGTCACAAACACGTCACCACTTAACAAGCGGATGACTTATTAAATGCATATAGAGTTTGTTAATTATCATAACTAGACTTATTGTGCATCTGATCACACGCATATTATATGTAACGTGGATTAATATGAATTTTAGAAGTACTAAGAATTGCTTTTAATAAGTAGCACAGAAAAATGATTCAAGCAATAAAAACGCTTCTTTTTAAATAGTGTTCTGTGGTTTGTTTTACTAAAATTGAAGCGATGCATTTACAGTTAGTCGGAATCATGCGTTAAAGTAGTCGAGTTAGGCGATGCAGTGGCGCAGTAAGTAGTGCTGTCGCCTCACAACAAGAAGGTCGCTGGGTCACTGGTTCGAGCCTCGGCTCAGTTGGCGTTTCTGTGTGGAGTTTGCATGTTCTCCCTGCATTCCCTATCACTCCCTGATTTTATCAGCATCAGAACTGAATAAGCCATTTAACAGACGTTTTAGCGTCCCCTTGTGTAAATTACACACTCTACTGGCTTGGCACTATTAATAATTAAAATTAAATTTGGTCCCACTTTATATTAAGTGTCCTTAACTACTATGCACTTACATCAAAAAATAAATGCAATGTACTTACTGTGTTTATAATGTATTTGAGAACACTTGTGGTGCTTTTGAGTTGGGATAGAGGTTGGGTTATGGACAGGTTTGGTGGTATGGGTAGGTTTAAGGGTGGGTTAAGGTGTAAGGGATGGTCAACAGTGTATTTACAAATGTAATTACAAAAGTTAATTACAGATGTTATTACATACATGTATTTAATCAAGCATAAGTACACAGTAAATACATGTATTTACACAATAAGTACATTGTAACAAACTATTAATTCCTCTGTAAGTACATATTAGTTATGGCCACTATATAAAGTGGGACCTTAAATTATAATAAATTTAAATATTCTTTTTATTTTCTAATAAAATTAAATTATTAAAATTTTTTTTTAAAACATTTTAATCCTTTATTTTTTTTTCATTTCTAAAGATATTTGTGTATTGCTGTACTTCCTGTGTGTACTAAGCAATGTGTACGCGTTTAAGGTGCATAACTAACACCCTCTGTGCTGGACTTGTTGGTTAAAGGGTCATGAAACACCAAAACACATTTTTTGAGCTGTTGAGTCGTATATGTGTCCCACACTGCTAAAAACACTATCAGGACACCTATATTTCACTAAAAAGTGTAAATTGGTTGTTTTTGTGTTATTTTGAGCAAATTCGTACTTCCGGTCTGAAATGAATTTTTGAAGCTGCGTCACGGCCATGAGATCTTAGCGTGTATTCCAGCATGTAGACTGGACGTCTGTACCTGTTTGTGCCTTATTATGTCTCTGAGTGTGCTGCATTAATGCATGAGTAAGACTAAGTTCAAAACAATCAGCGCACTTTATTGTGCAACTTCATTAATATGCATGATAGTAACAGTGTTCAGATGGCAGTGTTCAGAGAAGCCGCGTTGTATTGCCAAGCGGGAGAAGAAGAATTGTAACTCAAGCTCATTCTGGAAACGTAACCCCGTGGACGTTTTTGGAGACTACGATTTACGTGGCCGGAGGTTTAGTTTTTCTCGAGCAAACGCTGCGGGGCGGTGCGGGCCACTCCTCCTCTTTGCGCTCGGCGGCCGACAGCTCGCCTCCGAGTGGAGGACTTTCCTGCTGCTACCAGTTTGTCAGCTTAGCTTGCAGCGTTACGTCGGCGGAGCGGAGGCCCGGAGGAGGAGGAGATGGCCGCGGGGACGATCGGGTCCGGGGAAGAGCGATTCCAGAAATCAGGTTCGATGAAAAACAGAATGCGAAAAATATGGGCGAGAATGCGACGGGATCCAAAAACACGGACGAAGTCGAAAACGAGGGCTTTTGCTTTTTTTTGGACTGCTTTTGCAAACCGTCGCTTGGGTTTAGGGAAGGAGGAGGAGGGCGGCCTGGTCGGCCTGTCGGACGGATGGTCGCTCCACAGCGGCCTCCGGCAGCTTTTCGTGCGGGTCCGAGAGGCTCTCAATACGCGAAAAAGTGCGCACAGCGGCCTCTCGCGGATCCGCGAAAACAAAAAACGCTCGAATACGTACCACCCGGGACGTATTTCGCGGTCCG
Source organism: Danio rerio (assembly GCF_049306965.1). Lineage (NCBI taxonomy): Eukaryota > Metazoa > Chordata > Actinopteri > Cypriniformes > Danionidae > Danio > Danio rerio. The sequence goes on from NC_133177.1 coordinate 58,713,190, forward strand.
CAGAAACGTCCGCGGGGCTACGTTACCACAATGAGCCCGTGAGAGAGAACTGGATATACGGGTCATCAGTGTTGCTTTTATAATGTGCTGCAGTGAAGGTTTTGTTTTCATTTTCCCTCTATGAGAGTGCAGCTGGACTACGCGGGGGAGCGATCACAAATTGAGGAGTGGGGAAGGGAGGCGGGGTGGAGCGACAACGCGGGAAAGCCATCACAAACTGAGGAGCGATCCCAAACCGAAAGCGGCTAAAGCGTCAAAGTAGCCAGAAGTCATTCATTTTTAACGAGAACCGGCGGCGAGGAACGGCGCGTATTCTCCTGTGTGGGCTTCGAGAAGAGTTGAAATCAAGTCAACTTTATGGTATGAACTATGATGCGGTTCGGTGGCAAGCAATCAGAATAAAGTAGTCCACCGCTTGAGAGGTGTTCAGAGAACACAGACCTGTGAACTTTGGTTCCGACCACAGTTGTTCCCAAGAGTGAAAATCGCGACAACGTGGGGCCCCCTAATCAGGCGCCCTTCCTATTTAAATATCTCGAATTAAATATCTCGTTTGTCATGAGGGGCATGAATGAAACTCCTGAATGAAAGAGCCAAACTGCAGTAAAAGTCCACCATTTAATAATTTGGTAAATAATTCGATTACTGATGTCCATGTCTCTGGCTGTTTCTCAATATGCGTTCTTCAGCGGTCTTGCGTCCTCGTGTTCTCGTGCAACGTCATCATCAGCTGCCTAAGTTCAGTTCCAATACTCCAGACCGCAAGTACGGAGGACGCGTGAAACTTCCCGGATGTGATCTTGATATCGAGGACGCACTGATGCAGACTTGAGCACCGAACTCGCTCTGGAAGTCCCAGAAGTCATTGCGACTGGAGGTGGGAAGCGCTGCATTTTATCTAGATTTATTATTTAAGTTCAGAGATGAAACTTATTTACCTCAGGAGTTTCCCTAAATGAAACGGTGAAAGTAAACATTACCATGGACATCTTAATAAAGGAATAAACACATTAAGGGTGTTTGTTTGCTGAAATTCGTATTAAAATCTTGTTTTATTTATATTGTGCAGAGTATATTTCTAATGTTTTTATGCAAAGTATATATTTTAAAAAGGGGAAAAACAATAAATCGTTGTATGAATGCTGTATTGTTTAAATAATTTACCATTTAAAACACGTGAAGGTCATGTGACCATCAGGAAGACTGCAGCATCTCAATTCTCACAGGACGCGTTCTCTGCCCTCGCGGTTTCCTGAGTTCGTTCTTCCGAGGACACCTGGCAAGACCGGTCTCCACAAGAACACAAGTCCGTTCTCTGCGTTCTTGGAATTGAGAAACAGCCTCTGTCTTCAAATCTTAATTGACACTCCCTTTTTAATGCAAATCTTTACAGACCATGCCTTTTTTTTTCCTCCTCCAACACTCCCCCCTAAACAGAGCTGGACACGCCTGCTTTCCTGACTTTTTCCAAAGCAGAGGTGTGAAAAAAACGTGAAACAAGGGGTTTCATGGCCCTTTAAGGGTGCGGTCTATTTTAGTTCCTCAAAATAGCAACACTCCAAGAATTAGTTATGGGAAGTTCAGAGTATTTTACTGACTCGGATCTTTGAGTCTCGTTCATCAAGATGAACGAATCTTTTTTTCGAGTCATTTCGTTCATCTGGTTCAATTTGCCAAAATATTATTCAAATGTTACGAATTGCTTCCAAACACATCTACAGCTAGCCCAAAATGTTGATTGCACGACAAATAAGTCACAAATAGAATATAAGAAGGAGAAAATAATAATTTAATGTTTACCTGCTCTTTTGTGTATGAAGGTATTGTTGTCTCTTTGCTCAGCTCACCTCTTCATATCTTCAAATGTCAGTGGTTAATTCACGTTACACTGACAGTCACATATAATCTTAATCAATGCACAGTCTAAGCCGATAGGAGCCATGATCGTTCGTTCGTCACGTGACAGAATGACTCAAACCCGAGGACTCGAGAGATGAATGGTTCAATTCTTTTTCCGGCTCTAAACGCGTATGATTGGCTCGTGAGGAACGAATGACTCAGACCCGATAGAGGACTCGAGAGGTGAGTGGATAAATTCTTTTTCCGGCTCTAAACACATATGATTGGCCTGTAATGAACGAGTGATTCAGACCCGATAAAAGACTTAAGAGGTGAACGAATCAATTCTTTTTCCGGCTCTAAACGAGTATGATTGGCCTGTGATGAACGAGTGATTCAGACCCGATAGAGGACTCGAGAGGTGAGTCGATCAATTCTTTTTCTGGCTCTTAACACATATGATTGGCTCGTGATGAACGAGTGATTCAGACCTGATTGAGGACTCGAGAGGTGAACGGATCAATTCTTTTTCCGGCTCTAAACGCGCATGATTGGCTTCTGCCAATGTGATGAAGACTTGAAATTAACGATACTGCCTGCACAAATGTGCGCACGCGCGAATGAACGAATCACGCCCTCAGAGGACTCGTAGTTCCCGAGTCATGAACGAATCGTTCATGAACGACCCATCACTACCAACAATGCACCTTAAAGAGCCCATATTATACATGAAATAGGGTCATATCTTGGTTGTAAGGGTCTCCAACAACAGTCTAATATGCATGCAAGGTCAAAAAACACTTTCATGGTCTTATAATCTGCATTTATTTTTACCTAATTATCCCAGCGACTCCTGTATGAATCGTCCAGTGATTCATTTGTTCCCAAACCCCTCCTTAGCACGGAGCTAATCTGCGCTGATTGGACCGATGACAGTCTGTCGCGATTGGTCGACTGCCTTCAGTCAGAGAGGGAAATGGCCAATAGCTAATCAGCAATTTAAAAAGTAATCACAGTTCATACACGCTCGATAGTGTAGACGTGGATTTTAGCTGCCACACTATGGCGAGTGGATAGTGCCACGGATAACCGAACGAAGGAGACAGTCGTGTACTCGCCATACCACACACACACAAAAACACACACACACCTCCGGATGACAACGCTCCCGCTTCCGCCCGCACCCGCCAGGTTTTAGCCTGAGAACCCGCTCCGTTTTCTGCCCGCCGCGCCCGGTCCCGCTAGAGCGGAGAACACAACCAAAAATCACCCAGTATACAGTCCAGACAGCCAAGCTGTCGTTCGTTCGTTCGTTCGCTCTCTCTCTCTCTCTCTCTCTCTCTCTCTCTCTCTCTCTCTCTCTCTCTCTCTCTCTCTCTCTCTCTCTCTCTCTCTCTCTCTCTCTCTCTCTCTCTCTCTCTCTCTCTCTCTCTCTCTCTCTCATACGCGCGCGTGCGCACTAACACACACACAAGCACCACGCAGACTCTCTCTTTCTAATTCGCATAGCAATATCCGTGATATTGCTAGACAGCCCGCTCCCGTCCCAAATTAAACCCGTTACCGACCGCTCCCGCGATTTATTCGGAAATTTATTCCCGCGGCTGTCCCCACGCCAGATTTCTGCGGCGCGGGAATAAATTTCCGAATAAATCGCGGGAGCAGAACTCTAGCACGGAGCTCCATAAACAAACAGCACGCGTCGCGTTTTTAACGTGACTTTGCACGCGATAAGATCAAATATCCAGTTAACCTGATACAGTACACGCGGTTACAAGTAACAAATCACAACTAAATACATTTGCAAGCTAGAGTAAACGAGGCAACAACTTTAACCGCACGTACTTACACTTGAGAAATGGAAGAAACCCATCCTGACGTCCATCAGTTACTCTTTACTGATCCTTCCTTTAACAAACTCAGATGAAGTATTCTTTGTAGCATGTAGCTTCCAGAAGTTTCCAACTGCTTGGTTATAATGCTGAGGTTTCATCTTTGGGTAGAGACTCAATATAATGTCCATCTGCAGTGTTACTTCAATCGACCGGCATGTTTGTGTGCGTGTGTTTGTGGGTGTGTGTGTGTTTGTGGGTGTGTGTCTGGGTTTCTGCGTCAGAGGGCGGGGCCTCAGGTTTGAAATCTCCCGGGTTTGCGCGTGCACGTGAATAACTTGGTTTCGTTCGTACGTCATGGCGAAACACCTAATGAGTCGGTATCAAGGCGACTCGTTTGAAGCACTATGAGTCGACTCTTTTATAGATGAATCAACCGTTTTAAACACTGTATTCTTACAGATTTAAGCCTTAGCTGGATACTTCGCTTCACTTAGAGCTGTGTTACACACTACATGGAGGGGAATTTTCAAAAACCCATAATATGGGCTCTTTAACACACCTCCTTTATAGACCAGCACACTCATGAGTCCACAAAGCAGTGCAAATGATTTACCATTTAAACAACGTGGCGCAAAACGTGAAAATTACAGTTGCGCTGGTCTGAAAATAGCAACAAATCGCGCAAAACAAATAGCAAAACACGTCTTGTGCCTTATTGCGCCGGGTGTATGATAGGGCACAAACTCTCTCAGACAGAAATACACACACACTCATACTCTTTCACATGCACACTCTTTTTCACACAGACACACACTCACACACAGCTTTTTAGTTCAGGTGTGTCCTTGTAAACCATCTTACTGCAATAAAATTCTAAAAACTTACTCATCGCCATGTCATTATACAACATTGTGTCCCTGTAAACCACATAATCCTGTTCACACACACACAAACACTCACATAGACACACACGCACAGTACTCTCATGAACTTTCTCCCATATTTTGAAGGACAGCTCTGGGTTCATCTAGACCGTCGGCGTGTTCAGCATTTATGAAATATGTCTGCACATCACGGAAAGATTTATTTTGGTTCCAGTTTTCTTGGAAGACTGCAGTCTGGGGGGCAAATGTACTGTACACTCCCCCAGCCGGACCTCAACTAAACCTGACTAAACCCTCATCTGTAACAATCAAGTGTTAAAATCCAGCAAATCAACTGTAGAGGGTCTTAGGTTTACAGTATTTATATAATAATGTAATAATCAAAGAGTTTTAAAACACATTGATCTAATGCTTTGGCAACACGGTGGCCACAGCCTCACAGCAAGAAGGTCGCTGGTTCAAGTCCCAGCTGGGTCAGTTGGCATTTCTGTGTGGAGTTCTCCCCGTGTTGGTGTTGGTTTCCTCCGGGTGCTCCGGTTTCCCCACAGTCCAAACTCATGCGCTATAGGTGAATTGATGAGCTAAACTGTATGGAGTCAGAAAAGACTCAAAAGAAATTCACGCAAAAGCGCGATGTACACATGCGTAGCCAAATTCACGTGCATAAAATCAAATTCACGTCCGAAAAATATTTAATTATATTCACAAAAAAATTTCACATGCACAAAATAAAAATACATTTAACATAAAATACGTTTCACAAATACAAAACACCATTTGCAAAAGTATAAGTGTAACGACTGGGTGGAGTGACAAAGACAACTGGAGGTAAGATCCAATATGCAGGTTTATTCAGCGTCAGACAAGCAGTGGTCAAATCAGGTGTTAACAGGTATAACAGGTCATGTTTATCTATCCCTGTACATATATTCATATATTGTTACATATACACTTGTAATCATGTTTATCTATATGCACACTACTGATTATTAATAGCAACCTGCACATATATTCATATATTGTAAATCTGCTCATAGCTTATCCAACCTGTATATAATGTTCACAGTACATCCATCTGTAAATATCACCATAGTTTTTCTATAACTGCACTTTATAACTTATTCCTGTATCCTGCACTTGCTGCTATTGCACTGCTGGTTAGACCTAAACTGCATTTCGTTGCATTGTACTTGCACATGTGTAATGACAATAAAGTTGAATCTAATCTAAAAAATATGCAGGCAAATCCATAATCGTAATCGACATTCAGGTAATTGGTCATAAGGCAGGCGGCTAAACTAGAGAACAGGGGTAAACAAGGCTAAGGTCTAACACGGAGAAACAAGACAGGGACACGCGTCACAAAATGCAAACAAGACTCGGCAAACTGGAAGGCTGAAAGAGTGGCTTATGAATGGTTTGTATCAGTCTCTGACAAGGTGCAGCTGGTGATTGTAATCAGGGTAGATGAATGAGCAGGCGTGCGTGTCTGGGAGAAGTGCATGTATGAATGTGTAGTCCTGGGGAATGCGGAAGTGTAGTCCTGAGAGTTTGTGTGAGAACCAGCGATCTTTGGAAAGCGATCGCTGGTTGTGTGACAAGAGTGTACAAAAAGTTTTGAATGTTTAAAACTTGCGAGTTCATCCTGAATGAGAATGTGCAAATCCTCTTTCACGTACGACTCCCACTGGATAAGTGTGTATGCATTTTTGAGACTTTCCTGCCACAGGCAGGGCAACTCATACCTTTCAGCCAGCGGCGGACTGGCCATCTGGCAATTCTAGCAAATGCCAGAAGGGCCGGACCATTTTTCAAATGTGAGCCGGTATGCTATTTTTTAATTATTATTATTTTTTGTATGTATTGTTTTTACATGCAGGCAGCTTTTATCTCTTGCAAGATGTGAATATTATGATGATGATGATGATGATGATAGTAATAATAATATTAAATGTTAAGCATTGGCCCAATCGGCAATGGCCGGCTGGTTCGAGATGAGCTGACCCAAATTAGAGGTTATGCGGACGTAATCAAAATCTGGCAAGAATGTCAAACAAACAGTAAGTGCAACACAAGCTTATTGTCAGAGATAGACGGTAAAAATGAAAGCCGGTGCCGAAAAATTCAGAGAAAGCAAAAAATTGCTCTAAAAGTTTGCTAAATGCAGAAAATTCACTGAAATAGTCTTGAAAGTTGGTGTTTCTGTGTGGAGTTTGCATGTTCGCGTGGGTTTCCTCCCGGTTTCCCTCACATGTCCAAACAAATGTGCTATAGGTGAATTGGATAGGCCTAATTGTCCATAGTTCATGTTTGTGAATGTATGTGTAGGGGTTTCCCAGTGATGGGTTGCATCTTGGAGGCCATCGGCTGCATAAAACATGTTAAATAAGTTGGCGGTTATTCCGCTGTGGCGACCCCTGATTAATAAAGAGACTAAGCCAAAAAGAAAATGAATGAATAAAATGACTGTATGGATAAATTTGTTAGAAATGGGTTGTTTTTTTTCCAGTCACATAATTAAATGTTTAAATATCTATTACATATGGTACAGCTTATATTATTTTTACCATCTGTACACCAAAATAAATAGTGAATGTGCGTGTCCGTGGATGGGGCTGTGTCGGTGTGGTAAAGTGGCTACAGTGCCAGGGCTGGTTTTAGTCCCAGTCCGCCCCTGCTTTCAGCCAATCAGATGAGAGCTGTAGTCGATGACACCCACTCTACGCTCCTTTTGCACAGACTGTTCCTCTCCAGCATGGCGAACGGAGTCGCCAGCAGTCGCACTTTTTTTCATTTATTTATTTATTTGACCATAGCCTCACTTTTTATCCATTATTTTGCCGCAGTTCCGCTCTTCTTATTTATTGTTTTGCAGCCCCATGAGTAAAATGTAGCCTGCAGGATGATGATGAGGATTAAGTATCATTCCAGCTTTACAAACATAGTAGCGCTGTTGTGGTCCAGCGGTTAGCACAATACACTATGATGCCCTATGACCCGAGTTCGATCCTTACCTGAGTAAATCTTTTTTATTTTTTTCATTTTTACTGTTAAGACATATAAAACTGTTAGGGTTGTTGAACATTTGAAGCTCTAAAGCAGCTGTTTTCTTGAAAAAGACGTGATGGTGTCATTAGAAACTGGATGAAACTGTAATAAAAAAAAGATTTACTCAGATGAGGATCTTTTTTATTTCATTTTTTATTTTGGGGCTGCGAGACCATAAATAAGAAGAGCTGAGCTGTGGCAAAATAATGGATAAAAAGAGTGAGGATATGGTCAAATAAATCAATCAATGAAAAAAAGTGCGACTGCTGGCGACTCCGTACATACACTACCTGACAAAGGGATTTTTCAGATGAATGATCTGTTGAGCTGCATCCCAATCATCACCAATACTGCTGAAGACCTACTGGAACTCGCATGAACCCAAGATTCTCACACAAATCTGTCAAGTTTGGTGAAGGAAAAATCATGGTTTGGGGTTACATTCAGTATGGGGGCGTGCGAGAGATCTGCAGAGTGGATGCAACATCAACAGCCTGAGGTATCGAGACATTTGTGCTGCCCGTTACATTACAAACCACAGGAGAGGGACAATTCTCCAGCAGGATAGCGCTCCTTCTCATACTTCAGCCTCCACATCAAAACTCCTGAAAGCAAAGAAGGTGAAGGTGCTCCAGGATTGGCCAGCCCAGTCACCAGACATGAACATTATTGAGCATGTCTGGGGTAAGAAGAAGGAGGCATTGAAGATGAATCCAAAAATCTTGATGAGCTCTGAGAGTCCTGCTGAACGCTTTCTTTGCCATTCCAGATGACTTTATTAATCAGTGATTTGAGTCATGTCAGAGATGTATGGATGCAGTCCTCCAAGCTCATGATGGAGTCAGACACAATATTCATTCTGTTTCCACTGCAGCAGGACTTTATATTCTATACTGGACATTATTTTTGTTCAGTGACAAGACTTTTTTCTAAGCAAAGTCGGACCTTACTGTCCTAATGAAATCATTCAAAATCAAGGCATGATCATATTTTATTTTCTCAAATAAGCGTCATCTAGAAGCCTTTGCCTTTCATATGAGCCCCTTCTGACACCAAATGATCAACTAGAAGTCAAGTTATCCTAAAACTTGGATAGGCGACAAGACTTTAGTCAGGTAGTGTATATAGATCAAACTTTGCTTACATTTGCAAACTCTACAACAATCCAAGTTGTACATGACTTTTTCTTTAAAATAAATAATTACTAATAATTATTTGTGGCCATATAACAGTTCAATACAGCGGCTTTATCCTCTTTCTCATGTAAAATGAGATTACAGTGCGGAAAATGAGCACAGATTACAATCAAGTCTTTGTTCTCACTTTGAAATCTTGTTATCGAAAGTTTCCATCTGTTCAGTTGTAAATGAAACTGGTGCGACGAGCAGGACTTGTTTTTTTTTGGCGTCTGTTTCGTGTTGAAATGTGAGCGTTGCTGAAAACAACAATCAGACTATTACAGTCCGTTACATCCCTTCTGTCATCGGACTGATGTTTATACCTGTTTTAGCATGTAAAATCTCCTTTATTAAAGTTATAAAACGTCCTCCTCCAGCTCGTATTCACTTGTTCTTTTGCTGATTTCTATGACATTATGTTATGTATGAACACTGCACAATAAGGCGCCATTAACATTCACTCATTTTCCTTCAGGTTAGTCCAGGAGTGGCCAACCCTGTTCCTGGAGATCTACCTTCCTGCAGATTTCAGTTGCTACCCATATCAAACACACCTGAACCAATTAAACAGGACCTGAACACCACGTGATAATTACAGGCAGGTGTGTTTGATAAGGGCTGCAACTGAAATCTGCAGGAAGGTAGAACTCCAGGAACAGGATTGGCCACCCTTAGCGTAGTCGCTTATTTATCAGGGGTCCCCCCAGTGGAATGAACTGGCAACTATTCTAGCATATGTTTTACACAGCGGATGCCCTTTGCAGTCACAAACCAGCACTGGGAATCACCTATACACTCTTGCATTTACACACACTCATACACTACACACAGTTTAGTTCATCCAATTCACCTTTGGACTGTGGAGCACCTGGAGGAAAACCCACATGTAAAACTGCATCTGCCATTTCATGAAGAATCTTAACATATAGAAACTTCCTATTATGCTAAAGTAGAAACGTTAATAATATTAGTTTTTAATATGATTCAAAAAGTATTACTCACAGCAAGAATGTTGCTGGGTCGCTGGTTCGAGCCTCGGCTCAGTTGGCATTTCTGTGTGGAGTTTGCATGTTCTCCCTGCCTTCGCGTGGGTTTCCTCCGGGTGCTCCGGTTTCCCCCACAGTCCAGACCCCGGATTAATAAAGTGACTAAGCCGACAAGAAAATGAATGAATGAATAAAAGTATTATATGTTAAAAGTTAAATAGTTAAAAAGTTAAATATGATGACATTCAAAATGGGATGAAAACATGAAAGGTATAAAGAGTGAACCAAACACAGTAATAAAACAATTCTAATAGTATTACCATTTTCAATAAATGTTTAGATTTTTTAAAAATATGTTGATATTAAAAATATGATTTAAAAAATGTGAGGGACAAAACAAAAGGTATAAAAAGTCAACCCACCACAGTAATTCATTCATTCATTTTCTTGTCGGCTTAGTTACAGCAACTCCACACAGAAACGCCAACTGAGCCAAGGATCGAACCAGCAACCTTCTTGCTGTGAGGCAACAGCACTACCTACTGCGCCACTGCTTCGTCCTTCACTACAGTAATACAATTTATAATAGTATTAACATTCATTCATTCATTTTTTTTCAGCTTAGTACTTTTATTAATCTGGGGTCGCCACAGCAGAATGAACCGCCAACTTATCCAGCACTTGTTTTAGGCAGCGGATGCCCTTCCAGCTGCAAACCAGTACTGGGAAATAATAATTAATCTTTAATATTAGTTTAAAACTAATGAAATGACCCAGCTTTTACGGGAAACTATTTCTGGTCAACACATTGTAGATTTGTTTTTTCTGTATATAAGATTGCACTAGTGTTGTGGTTTTTTATTTATTTATCTATTTATTTATTTATTTATTTTTCATTATCATTATTATTTATTTATTATTATTATTATTATTATTATTATTATTTGCTTAAAATACTCCTCAGTGTATTTGCTTAATGTTACATGTTTATGTCTTTGTATATTTTTGTAATGTTTCACAATGTATAAATAAAACACTATTAACCACCACGGCGACTGAAGCTCTGCACAAGACTTTTGGCCAGTGGAGAAATCAAAATGGTCGAGAGGGTGCTCGCTGCAGAGCCATTTGAGGAGAGGTGAGCTCCAGAGAGGGGGAGCATGAGCTGTCGCTCCTCCTCCTGTAAGCTGTTTTAATGCGTACACCAACCCCACCCCTAACCCTACCCCCAGTGACATCACTCGTAGAAGAAGTGCAAAAAAGGTGGAGCTCAAGCTTAAGCTCCCCCTCTCTGGAGCTCACCTCTCCTCAAATGGCTCTGCAGCGAGCACCACTTGACTGAGTCCGGTTCTCTCAAGGTTTTTTTTCTTCACTCCCATCAGGTGAAGTTTTTTTTTCCCTCTCCGCTGTCGCCACTGGTTCACATGGTTCAGGATTGGTAGAGCTACGCATCTATGAATTTGCTCTTCAGTGTTTGGACTCTCAGTAATGATTAAATCACACTGAACTGAGCTAAACTGAACTGAACTGAACTTAAACACTAAAACCTGAACCACACTGTTCCAGTTACTATGACCATTTATGTGAAGCTGCTTTGTAACAATCTACATTGTAAAAGCGCTATACAAATAAAGCTGAATTGAATTGAATTGAATTAAATAAAAAATAAAAAAAATAATATTGAAATGAAAAGCAGTTACATGAGAGGCCGATTGAAAATACCAATACAAACTAGATCATTCATTCATTTTTCTTCGGCTTAGTCTGTACTTAAGAGGTTGCCACAGCGGAATGAACTGCCAACTATTCCAGCATGTTCTACTCAGCGGATGCCCTTCCAGCTGCAACCCAGTACTGGGAAACATCCATACACATTCATTCACACACAGTCATACACTTAGGACAATTTAGTTTATTTAATTCACCTATAGTGCATGTGTTTGGACTGTGGGGGAAACCGGAGCAGCAGGAGGAAACCCACGCCAACATGTGAACTCAACACAGAAATGCCAACTGATCCAGCCGGGACTCAAACCAGCGACCTTCTTGCTGTGAGGCAACAGTGCTAACCACTGAGCCACAGTGCCACCTATAATATAACAATACATTCTAAATAAATTCTGGGTCAAAAAATAGACAAGAACTAATGTTGGGTCATTTTATTTTTTCATTTTTTAACCCAACTGTTGGATTGAAATGATTTATACAATGAAGCAAAAATGTCAAATATAGGGGCGGGATGGTGGCTCAGTGGTTAGAACGGTCACCTCACAGCAAGAAGGTCGCTGGTTTGAGCCCCGGCTGGGCCGATTGCCATTTCTGTGTGGAGTTTGCTTGTTCTCCCCGTGTTGGCGTGGGTTTCCTTCGGGTGCTCCGGTTTCCCCCCAAAGTCCAAACACATGCGCTGTATGGGGAATTGATTAACTAAATTGTCCGTATTAAGGGTGTGTGTGTGTCGATGAGTGTGTATGGGTGTTTATCAGTACTGGGTTGCAGCTGTGTAAAACATATGCTGGAGTAGTTATCGGTTCATTCCGCTGTGGTGACCGCTAATGAAAAAAGGGAATAAGCCAACGTAAAATGAATGAATGAGTGTAAAATATAAGTGTGTTTATATTAATATTGATTTTTTGATGTTAATGAAGTGTAGAGTAATTACGGCTGTATTGCAGTGATGTGAATGTGTGTGATTGTGTGCTGAAATGTAAGACAGTGATTGTGTCAGAATATGAGGGAGGCTTTATTGCAGGATTTCACCACACAGGGCTGATCTTCATTTCACATCAGTCTTCATGTCTCTGGAGGATCTGCTGCTCCTCTTCACCTTTACACACTTAAAAAGAGGCATCTGCATCTCATAGTTCACTTGTATGTGTGTGTGTGCGTGTGTGTGTGCGTGTGTGTGTTGTGAAGCTGCGGGTCTCATAAATGCAGATCTGACGTCAGAGACTCTGATGGTATGTAAAACATATGGACACACACACACACACACATTCATACATACATACTCTCGGTCAGTCTCTCTCTCACACACACACGTACATAGATACTTATCTAAATCTCAGTCACACACACACACACACACAAAGTATATATATATATATATATATATATATATATATATATATATATATATATATATATATATATATATATATATATATATATATATATATATATGTATGTATATATATATATATATATATATATCGGCTCAGTCCCTTTCTCACCACAGCGGAATGAACTGCCAACTTATCCAGCATATGTAATATACAGCGGAAGACTTCCAGCTGCCACTCAACACTGGGAAACACTCATACGCTTTTATTCACACACACACACACACACACACACACACACACACACACACACACACACACACACACACACACACACACACTATGGATGATTTAGCTTATTTAATTCACCTATAGCGCATGTGTTTGGATTTATATATGCAAATATACTCTCTGTCTCACACACACACGCAGACACAAAGCATGCGCAAACACACGCACATACACACAATGTGTAAATAAATAAAATAATTATTTAATGTGTAATTTTATAAGTTAACAATAAGTTTTGTAAAAAAAAAAGCAAAATAATACAATTTTTAACTAATTAATTTAAAATAAATGGCAGGAAAAAACTTATATATTAAAAACTTATATAGTAAAACACAAATCAAATTTAAAGCTATTATTATTATTATATCATAAATATTTAATTTATTTTTAAGATATAAAATTGTATTGTTACTATATTTTTAGTTAGTTTTTATTTGACATTTTCATTCAATCATTTATTTTCTTTTTGGCTTAGTCCCTTTATTAATCTGGGGTCACCACAGCTGAATGAACCGCCAACTTATCCAGCACATTTTTACGCAGCGGATGCCCTTCCAGCCGCGCGAACGCCAGGAGAGCATGCAAACTTCACATGGAAACAGCAACTGACCCAGCCGAGGCTCAAACCAGCAACCTTCCTGCTGTTAGGCGACAGCACTACGTAGTGCACCCCTGCATCGCTTGACATTTTCATTTTAATTGAAATATTTTAATTTTATAATAATAGTAATAAATAGATTAATTCAATTATTTATTATTATTAATAATGAAAACTAATAAAAAATAGTAATAATACAATTATATATCTCAAAAAGTTTATTAAATATTTATGAAAAGATTTAATCCAAAAAAATAAATAAATTATATATATATATATATATATATATATATATATATATATATATATATATATATATATATATATATATATATATATATAACTGTAGATATCAATAGAATAAGTAGACTGTAGTTTTATCGATTGATAGAAATATCAGCAAAGTTTGTGAAAGAAATTTATTCTGAAAGCACTTTATTCGCTTACCACTGAGCGACATCTAGTGGAACAAAAGGTAAACTTGTTAAAAACTTGATAAACTGTTCCAGTTACTCTGACCATTTATGTGAAGCTGCTTTGACACAATCTACATTGTAAAAGCGCTATACAAATAAAGCTGAATTGAATTGAAAAGGTAAACGTAAAATAAAATCAATATATTTACAGTATTTAATTATTAATTGTAATACAATATGTACATCATTGTCTATGATTGAAATATAAATATTTAACGTAATAAATAAATATTAAAAGTAATATCTTAATAAATAAACAATCATTCAAAAGATTGATATTTCACCATTTGTGTGTATTTATGAAATATACGACTTTATAATTCAATTCATGTTTATTTATTGAGCACTTTTTACAATGTAGATTGTGTCAAAGCAGCTTCACGTAGAAGTTCTGGTAAAGTCCAGTTTTCAAAGCTGAAGTTCAGTTAACCGTTAGTTCAGTTCAGAGGTCCAAACACTGAAGAGCAAATCCACCGAAGCGCAGCTCCGCAGGTCCCGATCCGAGAAAGCCAGTGGCGAGGAAAAAAACACCAATTGACGGGAGATGAAGGGTAAATAACCTCGAGAGAAACAAGGCTGTGTTGGACACTACCATTAATTCTTCTGGCTAAACTTCCTTTGTGGGAGCCTCAGTGTAAGCGCCGGAGGCTGGAAAAGCTGGACCTGCATCGTGGAGAAGCTGCAGGTGTGAGAAGAGCATAGGACAGATCAAATTAAATTATCAAAAATAAATAACATATAGTTATTTAAATAGTTTACATTTTAAATAAAAAAATAAAGAATATTTGGTTAATAAAATCTGGTTTTATATTATCTAACGTTAAATATTTTCAGATATAAACAACACGTCGAAGCAGGCTGAGCCTAACTACTAATTTACGCGACATAGGGGATAAACATACAAATGAACATTTTTACAAACAAACATTTACAACTGAACAAATAAAAATGAATACATTTATAATATAAATGCCATAACAAACGTAAAAGAGTAATTATCAATAGCATAGGTAAATAAAACAAGTAACGAATAAGCTTTACTACATCGGTCCTCCCCTGTAATATTGCTTTAAGTTGGTATCAGCCGGCAGAAGCGGGAGGTATAAATATCCACTGCTCCCATTTCCAGGTTTTGCCAGTGACAGCGAAGATAGAGAATACGCGCAGTCGTTCCACAGGAACCGCGACCTAAAGAAGGATTAAAGAAACAGCCTGCGACAAAACAGTGTTTGCTTTTCAAACAAAGTACTACAATTGAATAAATAAAGCTGTAGAATTAGTATAATTTCCCTATAAGATAAACCATCTACAGTATAAAACTATGAGTTAAAACATTGAGAATTAGTTTTAACACCAACACGCTAGACAGCAAATAGATAGATGTAAAGTGAGAAGTAAGTGTTATTAATGATGAAAGACTGAAAAATGAATTTATAGTTTAATTCGGACTGTGATTGTAGTAAAAATGAAAGCTTTACAAGCTTTAAAGGGGTCATTGGTTTCCTTTTAAGTTTAGTCAACCTGTAATGTTGCTGTTTGAACATAAACACCATTATAATGCTTAAAAGTTAAGATCTAAGTATTTTCTTTTACAAAATCTCCTGTTAAAGGCCTAAAATAATGGTCCAAATTAGGGATGCAACGATTAGAAATTTTTGTTGTTCGATTAGTCTTAAGAAATAATCGCGGTTATCACGATTATTTGCATTCATTGATTTCAAAAGCCCACTAGTTTAAAGCTAGTTTAAAATTTTTTAAATTTCGTTTTGTAGTTCGGACCCAACTAAATATTCGTTGTCGTTTTAATTGT
The DNA here is from genome assembly GCF_049306965.1 of Danio rerio. NCBI lineage: Eukaryota > Metazoa > Chordata > Actinopteri > Cypriniformes > Danionidae > Danio > Danio rerio. The sequence goes on from NC_133177.1 coordinate 58,729,194, forward strand.
TTAAGTTCATTGAGTATATAAAAATCTTTGGATATTATTGATGCAGTTAATAGGTCAAATTGCTCATTCAATGTGTTTTTGGTCATTGTCAATATCAATGCACCAGCAAAAATAGACTCAGCGGCAAAACTATCGCGCCACTGCTGCTTCGATGATGCACTGCTTCTGCGTGCAGTATTAAAGCTCTAATCTGGTAACATGGACGCCAAAAAACATGCTCTGCTCATGCTTGCAATGTGAAACAGGCATGAGTCTTTTAGCACTCTCTCCGAAAACACTCTGTTAGTCTCGGCTAGCATTGGCCAAATGATCGCTCTCATCAGCACCATTATTTGTAACTTTAGGTGGGTTTGCAAATATGTATACTTTCCATTGCTTTTTCCCCAAACTTTAGCCGTTTGTAGTTCTCGCGGTCACAGAAGCCCCCTGTCATCTCAACTAGATGTGCATAAAAAGTGTGAGTGTGTTGCATCGTGTGCGCGTCCCTCCATTAGAAATAACGAACTTGCATGAGCCTTAGTTAATAGCCCCAGTCATAGTTAGTCCAGTGTGCGTGGTTATTAGTCTTGGTGTACAAACTAGTGCACAGTTGGCATAACTTTTTTTTGTTTTGTTCCGTGCAGAAATGCGGTGTTGAAGTCTTAACGATTAATCAACTGTGATGAATTAAATTACGGTTAACAGTGAAACCGGTTAATCGTTGCATCGCTAGTCTAAACACTTCATCCTGGATTTGTCATTCCAACAAATGCCCACAAACATTTCCATTCGCCTTCAATTTTCACTAAATAAATAATCAGTCAGTATCAATGTAGCCAAATATAGCTAATTGCAAGTTTTATTCAGTTCGTGTTGGTGTAGACTGGCAAGAAAGTGTTTTACTAAACAAAATAAATTATACAACATATACTTTAATACAAATGCATAATGACCTAAATTTATAACAGTGGGATACTGTGATAAGGACAAATCAGACACACTCTCAGTTCTAAAAAACTTTTAAGTTAAAGTCCTATCTTTTTAGTAAAGCATACACGCAATGCAGCACATAACAGTATGATATACGAGTGTGTTCCACCCAGGTGAGCAGGCTTGACCAACCACCTATAGGACACACTCCTCCTGTTTTAATGCACTTAATATATTGTGTTAGAAATACTCGTATGCTTTACAGGTTTGTTTATATAACTAATATTTTCATTTATAGCTCTTCATTTTTACATCTCGTTTAAATACACTATGAACTGCAGCTGCTCTAATTATTTTCTTTATTCTCCATTTCCACCTGTGGATACTCATCCTGAGGCCCCTGGAGATTATGCAGCGCCACTGATGCAATCCAAAAACTGTGAAGAAATGATGCCAAGATATCCATAATCCTGGACCAGGCTGTATCCTGAGCAGATGCTGTGGTGGTCATGGAGGAGTGGAGAGCATTGGTTTGGGACTTGTGGAGCTGCGCATTGATGCATTTGCTCTTTAGAGTTTAAACTTTCAGCGCTGAAAATTAAACCACACTGAACTAAACTGAACTTCTACTCTGAAAACTGGACTGACACAGGTTCAATTTACTAGAACTATGTACAGCTGCTTTGACACAACCCACATTGTAAAAGCGCAATAGAAATGAAGATGAATTTATTTGAAAATCATGTTTGCCTTTCACTGTTGTAAGAATCAGCTCTTTGGTTTAAATCATGTTTAAACTTTGGGGATTCGAATCAAAGATTCGAACATGATTCACATAGAATTATTTAAAGCTTACACTTAACTTTAGTATTTGTCCAGCAAATAGAACGTTTAGTGTAAAGCAATTCTGTATTATATTATTACGTGGCCAACAATAACAATATAAAAACAGTATCTAATTATTTAATAAGCAAGGTAGCAGTATCTGAAGCTGAGGCATTAACTTATAAAGCACACAACACACCAACACGGATCTTAAAACGAAACAAAAGTTTATTGCTACTCTACAACACAAAGTACTAATCTAACGTTACGTAAAACAAACAAACGCACATACATACACACACTCACAAGCAGTTTGAGGAGAGTTATGACTGAGTGGATTCAACTTCTAGCATTTGCTACGTTCTTAGCATTGCAACCTGAGAGAAACCATAAAAGCAGAGAATTTTGTTATTCTTTACTACTTAAACATAATTCACACCAGATTCAGTAATGGATAGAAACCTCGTTTGTGCTACTTGCGTTCTGATGTAATTTTTGGTTTCCTCGACTGGTCCAAAGGGAAATCCCGGCGAAGCTGATTGGTCAGCGTAGCAACTTCAGTGACGTGATGGAATTCCCTTGTCGGTGAAGAGGGGTTTCCTTAGTCGGTTGCTAGGGATACGGATGTTGGACAAGGCGGCGTTCGAAGTCCTTCCTGGGTTCCTGTAGTTAGGATGAGTTTCAGGGTTTGGATGTGTTGACCCGATGGCTTGTTGTTGAAGCGGTTGCACAAGCAGATCGGGGGTCGAGCCGGCAGCAAGTGAAGGTCGCGGTCTGCTGCGTGATGTAACGAGGCTTCCGGCGAGGCGATGTAACGGCCACAGCACGAGAAGAGCGACGTCCGGGCAGCGACGGCGGTGACAACTGGCAAAGATGACCGGCAAAAGACGACGATGAAATTCCTTTGTTCAAAGTTTTATAGGCTTTGGTAGAGGCTGGGTCTACACAATACTTGTCCAATCAGATAAGGTGCGGGGTGGAGTCACACCCCAATTCTGCCCTCTAGGAGGCCGGGTTGACACCTGGTGTGGATGCTGCTTTGATAGCATAGTGGTAAAAATAAAGTCTTATAACATCGACACTTTTCATAGTATGGTTTCTTTATATAAACCAATGCATTTGAAATGTTCCTAGCTTTCAATCGATACCAAACATGAAGTATTTCACAAACATTCTGTAGATTTCATTTGTCGCTGAGGGCTATTACTCAAGAACTATCTATAACAGTTTTGTTAAACACATGGAACATGTACACACAAAAACCTACAGAAACATAAAGCAAACATACATTACTCAAATAAACACAGTTTTACTGTATGTCCATTAAACTTTGGAAGCGTTTCTGATCGCTTCTGTGTCTGCCTGAGAATGTGTATTCCTTGCAGACGCCAAAGGACAAGCGAACCAAAAGGTACTTCTCAAAAACCGGTTTGGTGGGTTTTTGATTGTAGAGCCTCTTATTGTTTTAGGGTGTAAAGTTAATTAACACGCAACTGTGATGTTGACTGGCTAGGTATCCTGTGGATTTGCCTTTTGCTGGGTGCCTGTGGATTGCTTTGAAAATGAAATCAATCTCAGACTCGTAGGCACCAACCAATCTTTTAAGGATAACATGGTCTGTGGCTTGTTCGGTTCTGGAACGATCCGTTGACTCACTACATCCCCCATTTGGATGGTGATGTTCCTGGCATGAACATCGGCAGACACTGGAACAAGAGGCATAGGTAGAGAGAGAACAGACACACAAGACACAAACCACATTTCCATTCCATAGACTGAGTTCTGGTGCAGGTTTTAGCTTAAATTGTTCGTGTTAGGAACACAAGGTGTAGTGTAACATTGCCTGAAATAATTCAAATTTAGTTATTTAGCTAGTTTACTTCATTGCAAGTATGGAGTGGCGCTAGCTTCAACTTAAATAAGCAATAATTCTGCAGCAATTGACACTAATTTGGGAGAAGGAGTCAATCCTACTTTTAGGCCCTATGCATGAATTTGCAGGAGTTCCCTGTAGAGGGGACTGGAACTGCAAATTAGTTAGGGAGAGAGAGAGAAAGGAAATGAAGGGGCACAGTGATGCAACAAAACAAGGTACGTTAAAAACCAGCAAAACAGTGTTGCAAATGTGGAGTGGATCCTCTCTACTAGAAGTTGTTCTAGCAGTGCTGTAGAGGAGAAAGTATTAGTGTTGTGTTTAACTAGGTGTTTCCCTAGAATGTCAAAGGTTATGTTAGTATGTAGAGGGTAGAACAGTTGATCTGTGTCAAGTTGTGGTCCTCCCCCATTTGTTTTTCAATGATGATGGAGCTGTCAAATGTTCCTCCAGTAATGGAGGTACCGGAGTTTGGCATGGGTCAGGAAGGGTTTCAGGACTGAACTGAGGTTTGTCGGAGGAGTGGCAGACGACCCGAACGGCACTTTTGGAAACCTGAGGGCTTTCATCTGCAAGTGTTTGTTGGTTCAGGTGATTGTTGCTTCTCCGCTCGGCGACTAGTCAGGCTGAATCTGCTTTTTCCTTTTCCCGTTTCCTGTCCTCCTCTATGCATTTGAGAAACTCTTTCATCATCAATTTCACCAGTTCTTGAGGGTCAAATCCCGGTGGGGTATTTTCCTCTTGCTGGGATTGAGTCTGAGCGTTGTCAGGGTGGAAATGTTTGGAGTACCTTCGTTGACTCCTTGGACTTGATGATACAGGGTTTTGATGTCTTCCCTTGGATGGTGACCAGCTTTTGTTTGACCCCCATTGGTTTCTTTCCCGGTGGTGTTCAGGTGAGCGTCGTTGTCCACGCGGTCCATCCCAGTGACTGTTCCTTTGTTTAGGTCTTGTGTCATTGTAGGAGTTCCGTTGTCTATTGGACGAAGACGCATTCCACGCTGGGGATAGTGGTCTCATGCTGTTTGGGCGTTGGGCACCCTCTAGTGCCAGTTCTGGATTCTGGGTGTTAAAGTCAAGAACTTTTGCAGTTTTAGTGTTTTTCTCTAACACCATCTTTTGTTTGTCGTGGGCTTTCTGTGTCAAATCTCGCAATTGCTGGATGCTCATTGTTCGTGGGCATGCGAGTACTCCGAGATGTTGGCTTACTGCAGGATGGAGGTTTCTCAGGAAGAGAATCTTAAAGTTCAGGTCTTCTTCCATATTCGGTTCGTTGTGAGTTCCGAAAAAGGCTTGCCTGAGTCGGTTGTAGTAAGCATGTGGAGACTCATTGCGAGCTTGTTTTGTCTCCAGAGCACTTAACAGTCCTTGATCTGATTCAGGGTTTGCAAACTCTCTGATGAGGGCTTCTTGGAGCAAACGGTAATCGTTCTTTACCCGAGCCGGTTGTCGGTCCAGGAAGCTGCGCACCTCAGTGCTGGATGTGGCTCGAAGCAAATACAGTCTTTCTTTATCAGAAACATTGGGTCTCATTTCCAGGTGGAAATCAATGTCTTGCAAATAAGCGTGGACCTCCAAACCACCTGACACACTTGGAGTAAACTTGCCAATGTTTCTGGCCAGCTTGTCAAGGTCTTTAAGGTCCAGACTGTATGACGATCTGTGACTGGCTATCACAGGCTCTCGTCGCTGTGGGGTAAGGTAAGGCTCTTCAGAAGGTGTTGGCGAAGATCTTCGGCATGGTTTCTCACCTCTTTCAATAGGTGAGAGCTCAGGGACAGGGGATCCTGTCCTGCTTGGCAGGGGCGAGGCTGGTGCACATCTTGTCTTTGGAGGTTCATAGCGCAGTGCATAGGCATGCCTGAGTTCACTGGCGGATTCCTCTTTGATGTCATCCACTTCCTGCATTAGTCTGTCGATCTCATGTCTTGCTTCGCTCAGGTGAGTTTCAAGGGCTTTGATTCTGGCCTTCTTGTCTCTTAAGTCCACCTTCGCTTCCTTCAGTAGCTGTTCAGCGTAATCTAGCTTGTTAGCGACGTCAGCGTGGTCTGCTCTGGCTTGTTCTCTTTCTTCTGTGATGGCTGTTAGGGCTTCTTGTAGTTTGTCGATCTCCTCTGTGGTACCTTCATCCACCTCATTTGGTTGTTCCAGACGTTCCTGAGCCTCTAGCTCTAGCTGCTCGATGCGGGCTTGCAGGCGTGTCAGCTTGTGTTGGAGTTGGGAGGCGTGTCTGTCACTCAATTTGAGGGTGGCTATGAGTGTGTGACTCAAAGTACCAGTGATTTTGGCCAGCTCCTTGTGGTTGAAGCTTTGACTTGGGTCTTGCTTCATGATGCTGTCTATGTTCTCATCCAATTGGTTTTGCGTCAGGGGCTGCAGTGTTTCGGCAGCTTTAGGGAGGAGACTGCCTGTTACAACACTCAGCCATGTTTCCAGGTCCTTCCAATGGCCGACAGGATCTTTGGAGTGAGCCATGTTTTGCGGCGGGGGGAGGACTTAGGATTTTAACTGACACAGACCTTAAAGAGAGATAGAGAGGAGAAAGAAACAAAAACAAGGTAGAACAATGCAAACAGAAAAGGAGAAATGTTAATGTGCATTGTTTAGTGTGTACTAATGTTGAGTTAAGTGTGGTTCTCTGGAACTGTGGCCCTCTGGTGGGTACGCGTGTCTAACTGGTAGTCTCTGTGGAAAGAGTCAGTAGCACAGACACAGTGAGAGAAAAAAGAAAACAAAAGTGATAAGGAGACTAAGGAGTAGGGTGAAAATCTGTAGTTTCCACTTTCCTAGAGAGAGGGTTCCTTTAGCTTTTGTTAAATATAAAAATAAGATTTCTAAATACCAGGACTGAAGTTGCTATTAACTTTCTTCTGAAGTGACAGAAAGTAGGACAACAATAACAGTATTGGCTTCTGAATAGGATTGACTCCGTACACCAAATAAATTGTTTCTGGATGCGTGTTTAGAATTGGATCTAACGACGCCTATCTTCTTTGTGACCTGATGAGTGAGAAAGGAGGGGTGAGATCAGACAATTTTAACAATTAAAAGTGTTCAAGTGTCCCAAACATCTATTAAATGTTTCTAAAATTCTCTGCTTTTTGACTCTCACAAGCACAATCCTTAAACCAGCATCAATAGTCTAGTTAAAAGAAGATAGTTAGTAGAGAGAGAGAACAAAGGAGTTAGTTTTCTCTTAGCATTAGGCGTATTTAAGGATGTCAAAGCGGTGGCGCTGTTGAGTTGACACTACAAGAAGTGTTGGTTTTATTGTGTTATATAGTAACCACTTAGCCTACGTAGTAGAAAAATCCGAATTTTCCTTTTGAAGTTTGGCTAATTGGAGGGCTCCACTAGATGAAAAGACTAAATTCAAATTTGAATTGATCTTAACTTTAAACCTGTAAAGAAGTAATAACTTTTATAAATTATCATTAAGATTGATAAGAACACTTATGACTAAATTAAATTATTAATTATTGCTAAAATGATAACGCCATGCATAAATGAACCATTAATGAAATTAAAATTTCAAAACAATGAAGTTGGTTAGAGTAACATTTAATGCAGTTTATCATTAAATTAAACAATTACAATTTATTTAATCAGTGAGTCTTATCCGTATAAATCAACAGTTATAGGAAATGGGTGTTCCTATATGTTGATGAATGGAAAGTATTTATACTTGAATAAGTCAGAGAGCGTTAATTTATAGTAATGAAAACAAAACTATAATTCATCACTAATAAAACCAACAGCTTATGTGAGTTCAAACTGATCAAATTCAACAGGCCAAGTACAGCAGGAAAAAATAAAATAAAATGATGGTGATTAAACTCAGCAGTTAGATCGTGCACACTTTTATTAACTTTGCATTTGTCAACTTTTCCAAGGTGAGTAAAGAGAAACAACTGAGATGCAAGAGTTATTTCAAACATCAGCCATACAATGCATTTAAGACCACTATATGCTACGTGCTATCTATTAGCCTTCGTTGCTACTGGAAATGCATAGACTTCAATGCAAACGCGTTAGCGTTAGTTTAGCTTAGCTTCACGCTATGCTCTTTGTTTACAATTCAAGCTGGCGCTGGCGGGCTGCACATGCACGATTGAATGTAATTCCGGCAAGTCTCTCTGTACTTCCGGACCAAGGTTGCTGCTATGGCAACGACCACAAAGTGGAATAATAGCAAATTTCACAGTATCACTTGAGATGGCGGCGCATCTCACACTGTTCAAGCAAAAAGCACTGGTTAGATTTTATATCTTAACAGTACTGAACGATTCTCAACTTATGAAAGTGAGACAAAATTAATCAACAGGATTTCTGAGATTAATACAAATCGTGACAGAGATATGGGGGATCTCAGCACTCTGTGTTAAGTCTGTTTAGACTGCAAACACATCCGTGGAATCAAACCACAATTTCAATTGATCAATTTCAAAACTTCTCCTATAAACTACGCTAGGCAGCTTTCTCTGAGCTCCGCGTTTTAAATAATTTACTAAGTATTAGCAAATTACAGGGCAACAAGAATTTAGTTAGCTATGCTAAATCAGTTACCAGGAGAAAACACAGCTGAGTTTCCATCCGGGAATCGCGGCGTACGAAATCATACTGTGAAGGCCTTATATAACGTTATGAGATAAGCACAAAGGAATACGCTTTGTCTTTCTCTACATGCGCTTTAGAGCGGCTTACAGTGTGTCTCGGCGGACAACTTAAATGAAGTTTTACTTTCTTAACAACACTAAATGCAGTCAAGCAATAAAACAAATGGTACCACAATGAAATTGTGCAGTAGCAAAACTTTTGTTCTTTCTAATCTATTCTTTCCGGACAAAAATAGAAAAGATTAACAACGTGATTTCTGGGTGTTGTGCTTTAAAAGTTAGATCTGCTTGCCCGAATTATTCTCCACCACTATGTAAGAATCAGCTCTTTGGTTTAAATCATGTTTAAACTTTGGGGATTCGAATCAAAGATTCGAACATGATTCACATAGAATTATTTAAAGCTTACACTTAACTTTAGTATTTGTCCAGCAAATAGAACGTTTAGTGTAAAGCAATTCTGTATTATATTATTACGTGGCCAACAATAACAATATAAAAACAGTATCTAATTATTTAATAAGCAAGGTAGCAGTATCTGAAGCTGAGGCATTAACTTATAAAGCACACAACACACCAACACGGATCTTAAAACGAAACAAAAGTTTATTGCTACTCTACAACACAAAGTACTAATCTAACGTTACGTAAAACAAACAAACGCACATACATACACACACTCACAAGCAGTTTGAGGAGAGTTATGACTGAGTGGATTTAACTTCTAGCCTTTGCTAAGTTCTTAGCATTGCAACCTGAGAGAAACCATAAAAGCAGAGAATTTTGTTATTCTTTACTACTTAAACATAATTCACACCAGATTCAGTAATGGATAGAAACCTCGTTTGTGCTACTTGCGTTCTGATGTAATTTTTGGTTTCCTCGACTGGTCCAAAGGGAAATCCCGGCGAAGCTGATTGGTCAGCGTAGCAACTTCAGTGACGTGATGGAATTCCCTTGTCGGTGAAGAGGGGTTTCCTTAGTCGGTTGCTAGGGATACGGATGTTGGACAAGGCGGCGTTCGAAGTCCTTCCTGGGTTCCTGTAGTTAGGATGAGTTTCAGGGTTTGGATGTGTTGACCCGATGGCTTGTTGTTGAAGCGGTTGCACAAGCAGATCGGGGGTCGAGCCGGCAGCAAGTGAAGGTCGCGGTCTGCTGCGTGATGTAACGAGGCTTCCGGCGAGGCGATGTAACGGCCACAGCACGAGAAGAGCGACGTCCGGGCAGCGACGGCGGTGACAACTGGCAAAGATGACCGGCAAAAGACGACGATGAAATTCCTTTGTTCAAAGTTTTATAGGCTTTGGTAGAGGCTGGGTCTACACAATACTTGTCCAATCAGATAAGGTGCGGGGTGGAGTCACACCCCAATTCTGCCCTCTAGGAGGCCGGGTTGACACCTGGTGTGGATGCTGCTTTGATAGCATAGTGGTTAAAATAAAGTCTTATAACATCGACACTTTTCATAGTATGGTTTCTTTATATAAACCAATGCATTTGAAATGTTCCTAGCTTTCAATCGATACCAAACATGAAGTATTTCACAAACATTCTGTAGATTTCATTTGTCGCTGAGGGCTATTACTCAAGAACTATCTATAACAGTTTTGTTAAACACATGGAACATGTACACACAAAAACCTACAGAAACATAAAGCAAACATACATTACTCAAATAAACACAGTTTTACTGTATGTCCATTAAACTTTGGAAGCGTTTCTGATCGCTTCTGTGTCTGCCTGAGAATGTGTATTCCTTGCAGACGCCAAAGGACAAGCGAACCAAAAGGTACTTCTCAAAAACCGGTTTGGTGGGTTTTTGATTGTAGAGCCTCTTATTGTTTTAGGGTGTAAAGTTAATTAACACGCAACTGTGATGTTGACTGGCTAGGTATCCTGTGGATTTGCCTTTTGCTGGGTGCCTGTGGATTGCTTTGAAAATGAAATCAATCTCAGACTCGTAGGCACCAACCAATCTTTTAAGGATAACATGGTCTGTGGCTTGTTCGGTTCTGGAACGATCCGTTGACTCACTACACTGTGTAATTAAATTAATAAAAAACAAGGGAATGTAATTGCATTTTGTAAAGAGGTTGTGGTAGGGCCTATATTAGAAAGAAAATATCAACCGAATCCTTTAACTCCTAATTAAATATAAATAATAATAATTATAAAAATACAAACTACAAAAAAATATATAGTAATAGTAGTATTTGAGGTAAAGTTGGTTTTTATATTCGCTCATTTGTTTAGTGATGACTTATTACACGCTTCCTAATTGTTTATCATGCTACTTTGAATATTAGGTGTGAAATGCCATGCCAGTAGGGATGTTCGGTTTTGGATTTTTTGGAGTCGACTCCGATTCGCGACTTCTAATTTTGGAGTCGGTGAACTCTTATCGAATCCGTTTACATTCACTTAAAATAGCGCAAGGATTAAACATGCCGTATCATATCGCGCTTTATACATGCAGTTCTCCTCTGGTCAGACAAAATCAGCAGTTTAAATCATCTGCGGTCAAAATAAAATGGTTATCAGCCTATAGTTTTTACTTAATTGTCTAGTTTAGATACTTCAATTTATTTAATTATTCAATTTATTTATTTATTATTGAAATGCTTGATGGAAAGATGTAGCAGTTGAACAAATAAAAAAACACTCCGATTGAGCCCAAACAACGTTAAAAAAAAATCATAAAATAGCCTAAAATCATTCTTAACATAAGTGTTTGATACTTGAATACTGAGTACAGAGCCGTTATTAGTTTCTAGATATCACGAGGAAACGTAAGTGTTTTACGTTTTGTCAGTTTAGTGGCTAATTCGTACGAGTTCAGTCATACGAAATTGTACGATTTTAAAAAGGAGGCGTGGCACTTAACCCCAACCATCTTTGGGTGATGAGCAAATCGTACTAAAGTGTACGAATTAGATTGTACGAATTCATACGAATAGCCACTAAATCAAGAAGTTACGAATTGCCGTGAGATTGCTTCTTAGTTTCTGTGCACTAGCTCTCCAACCGATCAATAAACAAAATAGTTAGATTTTCAATTTAATTTTAATGATCAATTAAATATTTAAACCACCAACACGAGATGTTTAACTTTAAAAAGTTTATAACAAAACTAAAATAATAAACAAAAGCAGCGTAGTAGACTGTGCTTTAAAGCATATGCTCTCGCTTTTGTAAATGTGATTAATACTTTTAAACATTTAATGACTTTTAAATAGCGTCTTGCTTTACTTTTTGATTTCACTGTTTGTTTTGTGCAATTTGTTCATTGTAGTGAAATACGAATGTGCTAATAGGACAACATATGCCAGAAGAAAAGGAGTGAGTCAGACCTGTTTTTGAACACTTTTAGAAACTAATTTTGTTTGGTGTAAATTGTACATATCTAATAGTAATGTATGTTTTGTAGTTATCTACAAAATAAACAAGAATAGTCTAAATATTAGAGATGAAATTATTTGCGTTTAGGACCAAAAAAAATAAATAGAAAAATAACCCAGCATTTGGGTTTGTTTCTATTACACCCGGAATTGGGTTGAAATAACTTCACGTTTTTTAGATATTGTCAGATTTTGTCAATAAATACATCTTGGCTACTTTCATTAAGATTAGGGTTTTTATTTATTTTTTTATTTATTTGTTTGTGTGAAATTGGCATAGGTTAAAATTTTTACTTGAGCTTATAGCAGCAAACAATAACATAACTTCGACGTCAATCCACTCCAAATTCACACACACAACAACAGTTATGCTATATTTCATTTATAACACGACAAACTTGACAACGCAGGCTGATCATCTTTAAAACTATTAAAGCAAACTTCACTTATTAGTTTTATTTATTAGTGGTCATGAAATTTAAAAGCAAAAGCGTAAAACGTGTCAGCAAGAATACAAAGCGGGTGCCTTCTGTGTTTTTCATGCTCAAGAATGAGTGTTATGACAGTAGCGTGCAACTGCTTCATTCAGGAGACTCTACTCTGGAAGTCGATTCTTGTCCTGAGGTCGATTCCAGTAGGTCAATTGAGAGTCCAGGAATCGACTCTTTTGGAGTTGACTCCCCATTCCTACATGCAGGTAAGACTTCAAAAACAACATTAGCACTGTTAAATTGACCGTGAACAATGTTGTACCGTGATAGTCGTTGGTTGCTAATATGAGATCAAATTAGCAAAGAATGCTTTTCATGAAATTATATTAAGGGGAAAGTTCACATGTGCAAATTTACCCCAATATAGTATTAGTATAGTAATCTATAAAAGTCAAAAACAAATAACAACAACAATAAAAAATGCCCACAAACATTTCCAATCGCCCTCACTTTTTACTAAATAAATAATCAGTCAGTATCAATGTCGCCAAATATAGCTAATTTCATGCTTTAATCAGTTTTTGTTGGGGTAGACTGGCAAGAAAGTGTTCTACCAAAAGTGTTGAATGTGGCAATATAAAACCAACTTTACCCCATTAAAGTAGTAATATAATAATCTAAAACAAATAACAAAAGCAATACTATAGAATATATTACAAGGACATAAAGCAAACCTCTCAAAACACCCTTAGCAGCTAATGGACTGGTCTGTTTGTTCATTTTTGGCCAGGTCTCTGTCTGGATGATGCTGACGCTGGTCCCCCATTCAGTCACTTTTACCATGGTCAATACCTGCCCAAACATCTCTCACTCTTCAGTGGAGTTCAGTGCTGAAGCTTCAATTGGTGGGTGACTGTACGCCAGGGTTGAGTTCAGTTACCCTCTGGACGGCTGATGTGTGTTCTGAAGGTGTAGTGATGTGGGTTTGAATAATAACAGCTACTACATTTGGATTAAATCTTACTTCACAACCATTAAAGGAAAGATATGGCGATGTGTTATGTATGGGAAATATATGTTGCATCACCAAAAATGACCATGAGTTCATGTCCATGTGTTTTGCGATAAGTCTATATATTGATTATTGTGACAGGCCTACAGTACAATAATGCTGTCATATAATATATTTAGAGTCACAATGCTGAGTTTATAATCTTCTAATCTAAAAAAAATGTGCATTGGAATTAGTTTGTGGTTGATATTAGAAAATAAAATACTGACTTGCTTTTTCTTGGCAAAAAAAAAAAAAAACTATGGTAATAGGCTTTAAATAACAAAAAAGATCCCAAGTTCCAATAAGAATTGACAAAAAAGATTGAGGACTGTTGGCAAAATAGGTTACCAATTAAGTGAAAGTCGTTTTGTGGCTGTTTAAGTCCACTTGAATCATAGTTGTTGTAATAAATCATTTGACAGATGAAGCCAAATGTGAAGCTTATCTAACAAAATAACTTACAAAAATGGTCCAAAAACTAGTACAGTCAAATTTGATACAGAAAAATATTAAATACAAATTTAAAAAAAGAGGAAAAATCAAGAGAAGCAAAAAATAAATAAAATTTTGTTGAAATTATTTATGCTGTTTTTTTTTTTTTTTGCTCATTTTTGCTTGAGTTTATTGTTTCCTCTTTCAATTTCTAAATATGTTTGGTGATTAAAATATTATTTTAATAAATATATCTGTTTAAAAATCTGTTTTGTTTAAATGCACCAAAATGCATTGCCTATATTCACCGAGAAATGGATACAAATATTCATGTTCAAAATGGGGTGTACTCAATTATGCTAAGCAATGCATATATATATATATATATATATATCCAATCATCGTAGACATGAAATAATAACGGTAAAGTGTTTGCCGAGAGAAACACACACTTTAACATTAGAGTACAAATGAAATCAAAACTAACCATATTGATTTTGTTAGCTCATGTTGTGCTGAACAATTCATCTGTGTATGTCATTAAAAGAAAAAAGTTGTTGGCCCTTGTAGTCTAAAATTAAAAACTGAAAATGCACTTCCTGTTTGTTTTCAGTTATTTTCTCAGATTGCATCAGTCTGAGGTATTGGGTGGGGCTAACATACTTAACCACGCCCCACCAGCTGTCAGTTTTGACAACACACAGAAATGGTAAGCAGGCGGAGTCTGTTAGGTTGTAATAACTCTACCCAAACCCTTTTCCACATCGTTCTGAATGAAGTGCCTATTTTACTACATCCAATCAGCTTGCAGTAGAAAAAACAAGCCACACCCACTGTTCAAGCAGACTTGAACATTGCACCTCCAGCACATCATTTCACATATATTGTTAACATTCTCATTAAAAATAATTAGCAATATCTAGTTGCAAATTACTGAGTTAATGAATTACATCAACTTATTTTAGTTTCGTTAACACACTTTTAAAATACTTTCTGTTGTTTTAGAAATTGTGCTGTGTGCATTAAAAGTTTTTTACTTGCAGTGTCTCCCTTTATTTGGTTTGGTCTAGTTTTACAAGTGTACAACATTATATGACAGTCACTTCAGTATTATTTATGCACTCTTAGGACAACCCTACTTCAGATTAAGGTCCACATACATTTCTATGTTTAATTATCCAAGCTATTGAAAATGATTTCGGTTAAGGTAGAAACTTCACACACTTCAGTTTTTCACACACTTTCAATTTTTGAACTTTTTGGCTATTCATAGTGTTTTTTTCTCAAAGTTTAATACAAAGAAAACATCCACAATATTTATGCCACGTCACAATCAATGTTTCTGAATTTTATTTTACAATACATATTTTTAAAAGCTGTTTTCTCAAAAGTTTTATTTACTCATAAATCTACATTTCTGCAGCTCTTACTGAGATTAAACCAGCTCTAATCTGAAGGTATTTACAGAGGGGTTGAATCATAAATACTTTGCTATATAGATTTTATTATACATAAATAAGATTTTCTGACATTCTTCAGAATTGTTTCCTATGGGTTCAGGAGAAGAAAGAAACTCAAACAGGATTGGAACAAGTGGAGGAGGATTAAATTATGACAGAATTTTCCTTTTTGGATGAACCATCCCTTTAATATTTTGTGTAATATTAATATTTTGGGCCTTAATAATCAGGGGGCTAATTATCCTATATATATATATATATATATATATATATATATATATATATATATATATATATATATATATATATATATATATATATATATATATATATATATATTTATATCAGGATAAATAGAATGAAATGGAAATTCATTTTTAGATAAACATGTGTAGTGGAAACTTACAGCAGAAACAGCGGAGCACTTGATGCACGTAGAGAATGGGCCTTATTAGGATTTGACCTTGCAAGCAGTACAAACTAGATAGAACAGTGAACACACTTTGCTTCAGTGTCTCATTCTGTAGAAACTGTCGTCAGAATGGGCATTATTAGAATTTGACCTTGTAAGCAGTAAAAACCAGATAAAAGGGTGAACACACTTGACTTCTGTGTCTCACTCTGCAGAAACTGTTGTTGCTGTATGACTGTGACCTTCTTTGCAAAGAATAAAACTTTGAAAAGACATCTTTAAGACTTATAAGACATCATAAGACTTTGTTTCTTGACCACAGAGAGCGCCTCTTTAAAGAAAATTGCCACTACACCCCCTGATTATTAAGGCCCAAAATATTAATATTACACAAAATATTAAAAAAAAAATAATAATAAAAAAAAAAATATATATATATATATATATATATATACACACACACACACACACTCACAGTTGGTTAAAGTCAGAATTATTAGCCCCCTTTTGATTTTTTTTTCTTTTTTTAATATTTCCCAAATGATGCTTAACAGAGCAAGAAAATTTCCACAGTATGTCTGATAATATCTTTTCTTCTGGAGAAAGTCTTCTTTGTTTTATTTCGGCTAGAATAAAAGCAGTTTTTAATTTAAAATAAAAAAAAACAATTTTGGGTCAAAATTGGTAGCCCCTTTAAGCTAATTTTTTTTCTATAATTACAGAACAAACCATCGTTATACAATAACTTGTCTAATTACCCTAACCTGCCTATTTCACCATATTAACCTAGTTAAGCCTTTAAATGTCACTTTAAGCTGTATAGAAGTGTCTTGAAAAATATCAAGTAAAATATTATTTACTGTCATCATGACAAAGATAAAATAAATCAGTTATTAGAAATAAGTTGGTAAAACTGTTATGTGTAGAAATGTGTTGAAAAAATCTTCCCTCCGTTAAACAGAAATTGGGGAAAAAATAAACATGGCGGCTAATAATTCTGACTTAAAAAAAAAAAAAAGTTTTATCCTAGTGATAATTGCGAAGTATCATATAAGCCAGAATATTACCTAAAAGTAAATGCTTATTTGAGGATCTAAAATCAAATAAATAAAGCTCATAAATTACCAAAGGTTACCATACAGTACTTTATTTGAGCCTTTAAATAATGATTCAGATTCAAGGAGAGAAATTTGATACATAATCTATACATGGAGTCAGTTTGGATCATTTTAGCAATACTTTGCACTCCTGCAGCCTCACTTATTCACTTAGAAATGAGAAATATGTAACATACCTGAATAAGATACTACATAACCTTCAAACCCTAAAATCAGACATTTAATATCTTGTTCTGATTATGCTTTTGCAATTAAGTCTACCATTTTTAGCAGCTCTTACAGAGACCAAACTAGCTCTATTCTGAAGGTTTTTACAGAGGTATTTGATCCTAAATAATTAGCTTAAACATTACGATTTGATTCTACGAAAATAAGATTTTAATTGTGGCTGTTCACAACATTTTCTGAATTAAGGAGAGATTAAAAACGAAATTCCAAAAATCTATAAAATTCCCTTTGCTCTATATGTCTTTTTGTGCTGGAAATGTACACTCACTGGCCACTTTATTAGGTACACCTTACTATTACCGGGTTGGACCCACTTTTGCCTTCAGAAATTCTTTAATTCTTCGTTGCATAGATTCAACAAGATTCTGGAAATATTCCTCAGAGATTTTGCTCCATATTGACATGATAGCATCACTCAGTTGCTGCAGATTTGTCAGCTGCACATCCATGATGTGAATCCCTCGTTCCACCACATCCCAAAGGTGCTCTATTGGATTGAGTTCTGGTGACGGTGGAGGCCATTTGAGTACAGTGAACTCATTGTCATGTTCAAGAAACCAGTCTGACATGATTCACGCCTTATGACATGATAATGAGTGATTTAATGTAATCAATCTGCTATGGAAGTATGATTGTAACTTTGTGATAAATCATATTCACTTGCAGTTTCTTGCCTTAAAGGTATGGTTTGGCAAAAAAAAATTCCTTATTTACTCACTAAATTGGTTCTAAACTTATGATTTTTTAAATTGAACACACAAAAAGCATGTTATATGTACCATAACTCAGTAAGAGATTTATTTATTTATTTATGATGATTTTATGAAGTCAGTACCGTGTTTATGCCATTAGAATCTATAGCGCCACTGCAGTTCCCCCTTCACCCAGAGCGGCAGATGGGGCTACAGTCACTCTCATCGCACTAGCAGCGCCGCCCGGTTCCTCAAAATCTCCCATCCGCAGTTTGATGATGTTGGGTTTTCTATGAGCGTGTAAACCCGATGACAGCTCTTTATTAAACTAACAAATGCCTCAGAACTGAGTGGAGCCGCGTAGATCAACGAAAGTGCGGTCGAAAAGGGTGCAAACATGTCGGCCAGCGCTGTTTATGTGTTAGACCTGAAGGGGAAGGTAAGATAACGGTTCACTAGCACACGACGCTAAAGCTAATCCACGTCAAACATCAGCGAGAGACACGTTTAAACATTTTATATCAGCCAGTAAACATGTTTCTTCTGGTCTAAAAGTGCTGAATGCGTTTATCAGTTATGTATTATTTAATTAAATTAAGTCAATTGTATTACTGTTGAATTTACTCTTGGAACATGTGTTTGTTGTTATTATTAACATATGCTTTCAGTATGGATTGGCTTTTGACTAAAAATAAAATATACCTTTGACTAAAAAGGTACTTGTTCACATAATTTTCTGTCTCCAGATTGGGATTTAATCATAATACAGAATGATATTGTTCATTTGTCACTTTAAAATTCCCTCACCATTTACTCACACTCATTAGGATCTAAACTGTTATGCATTTTTGAATATCTT
>NC_133177.1:58750000-58817500 GCF_049306965.1 Danio rerio
TGGTGTTAGTGAGACAAGCTCATGCTGTCAGTGGGACATTGAAATGTTAACCTGTGGTCCTGACTTTGTGGTTATTAAAAGTCTCATGGCACTTCTCGTAAAGTGCAGGGGTGTAACCCCGGTGTCCTGGCCAAATTCCCCCCATTGACCTTTAACTATCATGGCCTCCCAATCTTCCCCATCCACAGAATTGGCTCTATCACTGTCTCTCCTCACCTATAGCTGGTGTGTGGTGAGCGCACTGGCTCCATGTCCTGTGGCTGCCATTGCATCAGTCAAGTGGATGCTGCACACTGGTGTGAGGAGGACCCCCCCCCCCCACCCCCAAACACTTCTGCTAATTAAGTTCTGACGCTGAAGAAATCTTATTTTCACCACAGGATAGATTGAAGTGGGGGGGAAGTCACACTTATATAAAATACCTTTTTATGTTTTTGTTTTGTGCTGGAAACGAAAAATAAATATATTTTGGAAATTGTACAATTATAAGTCATGAACTTGTATTTTAGAGTTTATTGCTCACAGCTGTAACCAAAACAAGTCGGAAAAATTGCATTTACCTTAATTAATTAATTAATTAATTAATTAATTAATTAATTAATTAATTAATTAATTAATTAATTTTCTAATTTAAAATATCAGTTTTTTTTCTGACTCAAAACAAGGCAGAGGTGGTAACCTTATTGCAACCTTTTTTGCCTTAAACACATTTTAATACTTCTACATGGTTTATGTGCAGTAAGTGTGCTCATGATCACTTGTTTTATTCACTGATGGTTATTTGATGTGCTTTTTCAGGTTTTCTCTGAGTACTTTAAGGAGCTGGAGGAGGAGAGTATCAGAGATAACTTTGTCATTATCTATGAGCTGCTGGATGAACTCATGGATTTCGGATATCCTCAAACTACTGACAGCAAGATCCTCCAGGAGTGAGTTTGTGCTTCTGTCATGCTTTTGCTTCGGTGGTCAAAACACTTTACGTTTCTCATGATAATATCCATTGCAGCTTTATTTTTTTCTCAGTGTCTTAAATGGTCAGTTTAGCATCTAGTCTCTCTAAACCCTGGGCAGATATTCTAATTCTTATTTACTGCTGTCATTTAAATATCTGTTGACCGATCTATCGTTCTGTTTGTCTTTCTATCTATCCTTCTATTTATCCTTTTGTCCTTGTCTTGCATTCTGTCTATCGTTGTATCCTTCTATCTAGTGTTCTCTGTAGCGTTCTATCTATCCTTCATTTTATCCTTTTATATATTGTCCTGTGGTTCCGCCGTTCTATCTGTCATTCTATGTATTGTTTTTTCCTTCTTTCTCTCATTCTATCTATTGTTCTGTCTATCTGTTGTTTAATCTGTCTATTGTTCTATGGCTCCATCTATCGTTCCATCTATTATTCCATCTATCATTCCATCTAGCCTTCCATCTATAGATCTACCGTTCTGTCTAGTGTTCTGTCCTTCCATCTATCTATCTTTATATCCTTCTCTGGTTCTGTCGTTCTATCTCTCATTCTATTTGTCGTTCTATTCATCTATCGTTCTATGGTTCTGTCTATTGTTCTATTTATCTTTCTTTCTATCATTCTATCTGTTGTTTTATCTATCTATTGTTCTATGGCTCTATCTAGCGTTCCATCTAGCGTTCCATCTATAGATCTATTGTTCTATCTAGTGTTCTGTCCTTTTGTCTCTATCTATCTATCTATCTATCTATCTATCTATCTATCTATCTATCTATCTATCTATCTATCTATCTATCTATCTATCTATCTATCTATCTATCTATCTATCTATCTATCTATCTATCTATCTATCTATCTATCTATCTATCTATCTATCTATTTATCTGTTGTTTTATCTATATGTTCTATGGTTCCATCTAGCATTCCATTTATAGATCTATTGTTCTGTCTAATGTTCTTTCCTTCTGTCTATCCTTCTATATATCTATCGTTCTATATAATGTTCCATCTATCTATCCTTCCATCCATCCATCCATCCATCCATCCCAGTGTTTCCTCTAGGATTTTTTCCAGCTGTGGCGGCAGGCCCTTTGTTTTTTTGTTTTTTGTTTTTTTGCACAGATTTACAAACTACCTATGGTGTTATTTCAATGACAAATGTTGTGAGCGCAGTATTACAAATCGAGATTGCATTTATGTAATATGAGCATGCAAATCTCTTTGCTTGCGCGCCGATTTCGTCAAGCGCAGATCTTCTTGTGTGTTCTCAAATAAACGCTGCCGAAGTGCGATTTAGTGCTTTTATGGAACGAGTAAGTCTCCAACATTTATTAGATTTGCTAGGAATATTTATGAATGTTCCCAATAGACCTACAGAGCAGCATTAATGCGTCCTGAAGTGAAGTGAAACGGCTTTAAACTCCAGCAAGATAAAGTCATTAAATGCAGAGCCTTAGACCTTTATCTATAAAGTATAATTATAGAAACTGTGTTCATCTTAACTGAAAGCTACATCGTGTTTGCTGGCCTCACGCGCCAGTCAGTTAGCGTGCCACCTTAAAGGGTTAAACAAAGAACACACAGCACTATGGTTACAGAAAAGTTCACACTGAATTATTCACTTACCTTTTAATGCATTTTGGTGCGATTACAACCCACTATTAAAAAACAACAACGACTGAATGTTTTAAATGAGATGCTGTAAATGTAGCCATGGCGGGATGAATTTTGGTGTGGCGGCCTGCCATGGAAGCGGAAACCATCCATCCATTCTTTCTATCTATCTATCTGTGTGTCCGTCCGTCCGTCCGTCTATATCCACTCTAAATTCGTCCTACCAGTTCAAAACTCAAAACCCAAGGTATACCAAAAAAAACAAAAAACAAAATGCAAACAAAAAGTACAACTATAGGACAACATAAAAAAAAAAAAAAAAAACTTAATGTGATGCATTTTTATCACATTTTTCTCTCATTTTTGCATCTGGCTCCTAACACAGGTCATGCTACGCTAGAGCTGCACGATTCTGGCTAAAATGAGAATCGCAATTTTTATATATTTTTTTGCTTTAAATAAAGATCACGATTCTCTCACGATTCTGTAAATATAGAATTAGTATTTTTTCTCAAACATATGGTAAAACAACAACAATAATAATATTATGTGTCAGTCTACTGGCTTCTATAAATAATTCCTTTCTACTTATAATAATTCTGATGTTTAATTATTATGTTTGAGATATATGCTTGCAATCTGTCGTTGACAACATTATAAGACCATTTTATTCACTGGTAAAATCATTTGTCATTATCAGATTATATTCAACAATATAGGCTAGAGTAGTTATACTGACATTGTAAACATTTATTTTCATGCAAAACTGTGGGTTCACTATGAAAGAAAAAACATCAAATGCTTGTCGTAATCATAACTCTAAAATGTGATATGATCATTTAAATGAAGTGCACACTTCCGGTTTCGTTTTGACTGCTAAGTGCTGATCATACGTCACACGCGGCTCCCAAACGATCACTCTGTGCCACAAACTGAATATTATTTACAACTGTAGTACCTGTTACTCGCAGCCTGCGCAGGTTCTGTTCACTAAAGTAGACGCACGTGCGTCTTTCAAGTAGCACGCGCAGCCGCGCACCCGCCCTCTCGGTCAGCAGCTCACGTCACGTGTGATTTCCCGGCCGCGAATACATCATTATATGAAGACAGAAAGGAAATTTTGTGGATGAATTATACCTTATAGATACAGTATGTGACTATTTTATTATCATTTGGAGGGATCCATGTCGCTGAGCAACGTATGTGAAACAATGAAAAGACTCGTGCAGCCGCCTTCTCTCCTGAACTTGAAAATATGATTGGTGGAATCGTAGAAATGCTAAATTAAGATCATCTAGGGCAGGGGTGTCCAAAGTCAGTCCTGGAGGGCCGGTGTCCTGCTGATCTTAGCTCCAACTTGCTTCAACACACCTGCCTGGAAGTTTCTAGTACACCTAATAAGAGCTTTATTAGCTGTTTCAGGTGTGTTTGATTAGGGTTGGAGCTAAACTCTCCTGGACACAGGCCCTCCAGGATCGAGTGTGGACATCCCTGGTCTAGGGGGTCGAAACAGATCGCAATCTTTTAACGATTAATTGTGCAGCTCTATGCTACGCCTGTGCATATATCTGTACATTTAACTGATTAAATCAGCCTGGACATTAGAAACATCACAAGATACAAAGAAATTTCAGTGCATCATTGATTGAATTTCTTAGCACAGAAACAACTGCAGGCCTTTCTATAACCCAGCAGGTATCATTCAGTCATAACTGCTGTAAACGTCTATTTTCAATGACTTCCAGCCATGTGTTTATTATGCTGTCCTCATTGTGTGTCGATACACAGATACATCACGCAGGAAGGTCATAAGTTGGACACGGGAGCTCCTCGACCCCCTGCAACCGTCACTAACGCCGTGTCCTGGAGGTCAGAGGGCATCAAGTACAGGAAGAACGAGGTTTTCCTGGACGTCATCGAGTCCGTTAACCTCCTGGTATGTTTTTAGAAGCACCACGGTTCTTAGATGTCTGCAGACATTCTGAAAATAAACACAGGAATCCATCATAACAAACAGGATAAGCAGGAACATCCATGGCATTGTGAACGTGTAAGGTGATGAACCTGCTGTTTTTGTAGAAGGCTTAACACTTTAACAAATTTAGCTGGAAGAGCATGTTTGAACAGCCATATCAAGAGGCATGGGGTGATTAATCGAAAGTCAGAAGTTTGAATAGTAGTGTTAAATACAGTTGTTGACATAATGGAATTATTGTGCTACACTTTATTTTGCTGTAATAGAAAAGATCTATGTAAAACAACACAAAAGTTCATTAAATGCTAAAAGTGAATGTAGGTCTGGGCGATAAAAACGGTATCGATATTTTTTGACTGAACACCATTGTCAGTGTCGATAAGGGTTGGGCGGTAATAAGGTTATATTGTATACCACGGGATCTAAAAATAGCAGCGGTGTCAGTTCTAATACCGTTATACCGTCATAAAAACAATTCACTTAAGTAGGATAAAAGTATTAAATAATAATGTTATTTATCTAATACCTACAAATGAGTATGCGTGATTGTCATGACGGGACAGTGGGGAGGTGAGGTAAGATTTCGAGTTACGCACCAAGTCACCTGCAGTGTGTGTGTGTGTGTGCGTGCGTGCATGTAAATAAGAGAGCATGCTGTCTGTGTGTCGCTTGGTTCTCTCTCTCTCTCTCTCTCTCTCTCTCTCTCTCTCTCTCTCTCTCTCTCTCTCTCTCTCTCTCTCTCTCTCTCTCTCTCGCTCTCTCTCTCTCTATGTGTGTGTGTATGAATGAGAGAGAGACACACACACACACGTGGATGCGTGCGTGCTCGCTTGCTTGGAAGCGATATTGTAAGACCGCGCGACTGCTCCCGCACTATATACAGTGATTCACATCAACAACAGAGCCATTCACATCAGACATCTCAAGAATATTGCTGAAATTAAACCGTTTTGTAATGCGGAATGGTCCAAAATTCCTCCTGACCGTTGTGCAGGTCTGATCTGCAACTACAGGAAACGTTTGGTTAAGTTATTGCTGCCAAAAGAGGGTCAACCAGTTATTAACCCCAAAGATTCACATACTTTTTCCACCCTGCACTGTGAATGCTAGCATGTGGTGTTTAATGAAAACATATCATTTTTGAGTGGTATTGGTTTTAGCTCTCTGTTTTTTTTCATTGTTGTGATTTACATGAAGACCAGAACACATTTATGACAAAATAATCGAAATGGAAATAATAAAGTAATCCCAAAGGGTTCACATGCTTTTTCTACCAACTGTAATTAATGTTTGATCATTTATTTGTCTGTTTGTTAAAAATGTTTGGCTCTTATTATTATTATTATTAATAATAATAATAATAATAAAGGAATTAGACATAATTATATGCTTCATCTACCTTTTGTTTTTATACCTATTGTTTTCAGTTTTTGTTTTATTTATTTTTTGCTTTTGTATTTTGTGGTGTTTTGTAGTGATATATACATTGATTTTCTGCAATAATTCAATCCTGATATTGCTTAACAGGAAATTAAATGAACTTTAAATAATAAAAGTAATAATAGTAGTAATCATATGAATCCATTAGATTACATGACTCTTAGTGTTTGTTTGTTTGTTTACTTTCCCTCCAGGTCAGTGCGAATGGGAATGTCCTTCGCAGTGAGATTGTCGGCTCCATTAAGATGAGAGTGTTTCTCTCAGGGATGCCAGAGCTGCGTTTGGGTTTGAATGACAAGGTTTTGTTCGAGAACACTGGCCGTGAGTCTATTTTAATTATTTTCTTTTTCTATATGCATCATAGAAAGAGGCTTTAAAATCAGTTGTGCAGCTGTTATTTAATGCATTTAACAACTCCTGCTCATGTACAGTTATAATCAGAATTATTAGCCCTCCTGAATTATTAGCCTAGTATATTTTTATTTCAACACATTTTTAAAGAAAATAGTTTTAAAAACTAATTTCTAGTAACTGATTTCTTTTATCTTTGCCATGATGACAGCACATAAAGGCTTAACTAGGTTAATTAGGCAGGTTATGGTAATTAGGCAAGTCATTGTATAACAGTGGTTTGTTCTGTAGACTATCATAAACAAATATCACTTCAGGGGGCAAATAATATTTACCTTAAAATGGTTTAAAAAAAAATTAAAACTGCTTTTCTTCTTGCCGAAATAAAACAAATATGACTTTCCCCAGAGGAAAAAATATTATAGGAAATTCTGTGAAAAATTCCTCGCTCTGTTAAACATTGATTGGGAAATAATTAAAAAAGAAAATTCACAGGAGGGCGAATAATTGTGACTTTAACTGTATATGCTAGTGTTCTGTTGAAATCTGGCACAGTTTGTATCTGTAAATATGCAGTTTTATGTTATAGTTATGGGAAAAGGTGTGCTGAAGTGTGTATATTTTTTTAATTGTTCATGCATGTCTTTTCTTCAGGTGGTAAGAGTAAGTCGGTGGAGTTAGAGGATGTGAAGTTTCATCAGTGTGTGCGTCTATCTCGATTTGAGAACGATCGCACCATCTCCTTTATTCCTCCCGATGGAGAGTTTGAGCTGATGTCCTACCGCCTCAACACACATGTGAGTGTTTAAAACCATCCACTCTTACTAAAATCATGAAAAATAGGGGACATTTAGTCCTTCAAAGGTTCTTTTTTTGTCACAGGTAAACAGTTTTGTGTTACTTGGAATGGTAGTGATGAATTTCTGAAAAAATCTTAACAATCGTTTTATTGCTTTGCCACTACATCTCTAGACAGTGCATTGCTTGCATAGCTTTAAAGTCTGTTTATTTATTTATTTATTTTTTTAATTACAGGGCTGTATACTTATAATTTGTCTGATTTTGTAATCAAATGAATTTCTAATGAAATTGTGAAGTAAATTTTGCTGGCTGGTGAGTCTTTTTCTGACTTATTTAGTGATATTGGAAATAAAACATTGACTGTAAATTGGCAGCGTAATGAAATTACTGTACATACAGTAGAAGACAAAATGATTATATTTATTATAAAAAACATATATTTTTTATTATTAAAAATTTATATTCTTTTTAAGATATTTTCCAAGTGATGTTTACCATAAAAAGAAAATAATTCACAGTATTTCCAATGGGGTATATGCCGAAGCATGCTAATAGGACTTTCAATTTGCCAGTAACCTGGGTTCATCGCTTCCAGTGAACTCAATGCCATTGCAAAATCGGCGCGTTTAAGTCCTGATTTCTTTAAAAATCTGCGATCTCCACTAGCAGAGTGATATCTGATATAAAGTGGTTCTCAGATTGTACAAGAAGCACTGCATTAAATTACATTTTCCCCACCAAGTCTTTATAATATGAGCCTTTATTTTACCCCAGTATATTCAATGGAGCTTCTGCGCTAGCCTGCCGATTCTGATGGGCGCGTGCGAGTAAACGGCTTTTTGTCTCGTTTTACGCTTGAGCAACTAAATGAATGCCAAAGTCTGTGTAACTGATTGTATTTGAATTCGAACATCGATTCTTTAAAAGGAACCATATAAAATGGAAAAAAATCATGATAACAGGTCACCGGAAGTGTATCAGCATGGGAAACACATTAGCTCGGCATATACCCCATTATATTATAATATTTTTCTTATATTTTTCTTCTGGAGAAAGTCTTATTTCTTTTTGTTTGGCTGGATTTTTTTTTTTTTTATTTAAGACAAGGCAAGGCATGTTTATTTATATAGCACATTTCTTACACAATGGTAATTCAAAGGGCTTTACGTAAATGAGAATAAAAGAAAATAAAAATGATTAAAAACAGATTAAAATGTGTTAAACGAAAAAGAAAAGAAAGACATAATAGTGTGATCTGTCGGACGCAGCACAGAGCTCATTCAGTAAAGGCACAGCTAAACAGATGTGTTTTCAGTCTTGATGTGAACGTGCCTAATGTTGGAGCACATCTGATCATTTCTGGAAGCTGATTCCAGCAGCGAGGGGCGCTGTTAGTAGCTGAAGGATGATTCACCCTGCTTTGACTGAACTCTTCTTGGCATATCTAATTTACTTGATCCTAATGATCTGAGTGATCTGTTGGGTTTGTATTCAGTCAGCATATCTGTAATGTATTTGGGTCCTAGGCCATATAGGGATTTATAGACAAGTATTAATACTTTAAAATCTATTCTGAATGTAACTGGAAGCCAGTGTAGAGACCTGAGGACAGGTGTGATGTGCTCTGATTTTCTGGTTCTGGTCAGAATTCTGGCTGCAGCGTTCTGGATGAGCTGTAACTGTCTTGACTGTCTTTGGGAAGGCCACTGAGGAGTCTATTACAGTAATCCACCCTGCTGCTGATAAAAGCATGAACAAGTTTTCACTGGAGACGAAGCATCTAATTCTTGCAATGTTTTTGAGATGATAGTATGCTGATTTACTGACTGCTTTGACATGACTACTGAAACTCAAATCTCACTCCAGAATCACACCAAGATTCTTGACCTTATTTAAAAATTGCTAATATTTATATTTATCCCACTGTCTACAGAACAAACTACTTTTGTCCAAAAACTTGCCTAGTTAACCTAATATAATAATTAATTAAATTAATTAAAATAATAATTAAATAATTATTATTAAAGTAAACTACCATTAGCTGTTTTGGTTTGTTTATTTTGTCATTGATCCTGATGTTTGATTCTAATGCAGTTACATTTTTGTTGCGTGTTCACAGGTAAAGCCACTGATCTGGATCGAGTCTGTGATCGAGAAACATTCCCACAGCAGAATCGAGTACATGATAAAAGTGAGAACACATCCATCAGCAATGTTACCTTTAGTTTAATTTCATGCTGTGTATGCTTTTATTCAATTCATCTTTATTTCTGTGCAGCTTATTACTAGGTCTGCATGATATTAGAGAAACTTACATTAGCTTATTTTATTTTCCAATAATATACATTGCGAAATGGAGTATAACTTCACCAGGTGAAATTAATAGGTCTGTTCGAAAGGAAATCATCATTTTTATATACATTTGGATAAATTTGCAAGGAAGCACATCTACATAAAATATAACTAACCATTGATATATACAGGTAATGCAATAATAATGTACAAATAAAATACACAGTGCTTTATGATTTGCTGGAAGTCTAACAGCATTCAGATACACTAATTTAATAATCAAATGTAAAACAGCACTGTATAATGTTCATCACATTTGTATACACAGATACAATTAAAGGTGCAGTAGGTGATCTGCCAAAATGCTAACCGTTTAGCATAATGTCTTTGAAAACACAGTCCCCTCCCCTGCTGTCCAAAGCCACGCCTCCTGAAATCATGAACGTTTCACCTTCAAGATGACAGAGACCCACTAGATCAGTGGTGGGCAAACTTATT
This sequence comes from Danio rerio, assembly GCF_049306965.1. Classification (NCBI taxonomy): domain Eukaryota; kingdom Metazoa; phylum Chordata; class Actinopteri; order Cypriniformes; family Danionidae; genus Danio; species Danio rerio. The sequence goes on from NC_133177.1 coordinate 58,759,936, forward strand.
AGACCCGAGGGCCACATTAAGTTTTGCAAACCAAGTGAAGGGCCACATGTCAAATCCTTAAATAAATAACTTTTATTTATAGTGGCAGTATGGATGAAACATGTAATATCAGACAGAAACATGTCACATTAACACAAAACAGATGTTTTTTTAATATTATTAAGTCAAATTTACAATTCAAATTAATTTGCACTGCTATTTATATTCATCATCACTTATTAATCATTATAAAATAATAAAAATAATCCCTTATATAATATAATAATAATAATAATAATAATAATAATGTAATGTTTTTACAGTGGAGAATAGAAAAGGTAATGTCTGATAGAAAAAATCTCATATTAACACACTAAAAATAATTCTTAAATATTATTATTCAGTCAAATTGACAATAATCTAGTTTGCACTGCTTTTAGAATATACAGATCAATCATCATAACACTTGATGAAACCACAAATCTTTGATAAAAGAACTTTTTTAAGTGGATGTATGCATGGGAAATACATTCTATGACAAAAATTAACACATTTAACCCGCAATTAATATATAATTGAAGTCAAATGTACAACAATCTAATTTTAGCTTTTATAAATATGCTCGTATCAATCATAAAACTATGAGATAAAACGGAAGAAGAATCTTAGTCTTTGTTATTCCAAGTCATGTTATTATGAGTGTGTTAATGTGAATATAGAGCCTGGTCCCCTCTCTTCACAAGAGTGTCAAAGTCTGGAGTCTGCTACGGCAAAAACGCGAGGCGCAGCAGGCGGTTAAAACGCGAGGCGTGCAGGGGGCATAAGCAGCACGCAAAACCCTCGCAGCCGTTAGTAAACCATTCAAAAGAGGCTTTAACGGTCAAGTGCATTTTAATATCCAAGAGTGTGTTTTAATTCTACTGGTTGCGCTAACTGTACTGCATGCAATACTACCATCACATGGCGTTTACTTGTAATTGCATCATTAATTGACTAATTCTGACCCAAACCGTTACTCAGAAGCAGCATTTTAAAAACTCACTTGCGGGCCGGATGAAAGTGTTCAACGGGTCGCATATGGCCCCCACCTCTGCACTTGATCATGTCATTTGCCAGTTAGGAAACTTTACAGTACTTTTACCAACGTAAAACTATATTATATCTAGCATGTTTTCAGTTGTGTAGCAAGCAAAATGTGTCATAATGTGCAATATTTCATGCATGCAAGGATCGCTGGTCTCACTCTAAGATGCTTTATCCTAAAGCGACTGCTTAGTGGTTGACCGGCAGTGTGCAGAAATTGCTATTTTAGAGCGAATATATTCAGAGCAGCATGGTAAACAATATAGGGGCGTGTCAAAGGTTGTCATTGTTTAAAAATGACCCAATGTCAATATAAAAGCAACTTCAGCTCAGTAAAGCAGGCTAGGCAGAATAGCGATATTAACTGACTTTTTTGTTTGTTAACTAAATATAAATCTATATTATCGATGCTGTTAAAGGACCTTATGAAACTGAAAATAGACGCATCAATCTTTTATTGGAAGATTTTAGTGGCTGAACAACACTTATATACGCAATTCTGTGCGTATATAATAAATTTGCAACAACATCTAACGTTACATCAGCTTTGCGTAAAGCTAAAATAGTTTTAAAACAGAACATTACCTGTCTAAAAGAAATCCTTCAGCCATGGTGTCATCCTTTCTCTAGCATGCAGTGGTAATTCTAATATTGATTCAGGTTTTTAAAAAGTTTTGATTCATGTTTTTACCGATCGCGTGTGCTTTCGCTCTCTTTTGAACGTGCAATGCACAAACTGCAGAGCTGCTTACAAAAGGTTGCACAGTTGTTCAAATTTGCATTTGCTGACAGATTGAGCTACTTATCGGAATTATGAGAAATGTCGGCCCGGCTATTTAATTGGATGAACATTTTTTAGTTTTATGCCTTACCCAAAATATAAAAATACATAAAACACATTTAGATCATTTACTTTAATCCTTACTATTGGAATGTGAAGACCAGCACAACAAAAAATGTTTCTAAAGACAATCACCTACTGCACCTTTAAAGCTGATCCAGTCCAGTAAGTTATAAATGTCATTGTTGATATCAGATCAGTGTACAGCAAACTCAACTTTTATGTAAAATAACCTTCATGTTTATTTTGTCCTACCATAGGCCAAGTCTCAGTTTAAGCGACGCTCTACTGCCAACAATGTGGAGATTCATATTCCAGTCCCGACAGACGCCGACTCGCCAAAGTTTAAGACCACAGTGGGCAGCGTAAAGTGGGTGCCTGAAAACAGCGAGATTGTTTGGTCCATCAAGTCTTTCCCTGTAAGAAAACCTACATGTGCAATCATGATATAATTAGTCCCTACAATCTGAAACTTGCAATTAATTTATATTTACATTAGAAGTCAGAATTATTAGCATCCCAGTATATTTTTCCATCAATTTCTGTTTGACTTTTTCCAACACATTTCTAAACATAATAGTTTTAACAACTCATTTCTAATAACTAATACATTTCTAATAAATTTCTTTTATCTGTGTCATGATGACAGCACATAATATTTGACTAGATATTTTTCAAGATACTAATTTCAACTTAAAGGGACTTTTAAAGGCTTAACTAGGTTAATTAGGGTAAAGTTAAAGTAATTAGGCACGTTATTGTATAATAATGGTTTGTTCTGTAGACAATCTAAACAAAAATATTGTTTAAGAGGTCTAATTATATTCACCTTAAAATGATTATAAAAGAATTTGTTATCATTATAAAATATTTGTTATTATTATTATTATTATAAAAACTTTTTTACTCTAGCCGAAATAAAACAAATAAGACTTTCTCCAGAAGAAAAAATATTATAGGAAATACTTTGAAAAATGCCTTGCTCTGTCAAACATCCAAACAACATTTGGGTAATATTTGAAAAAGATAAAAGGAGGGCTAAGAATTTTGACTTCAACTTTATATATGAAAAATGGCAAGTGGAATGCAAACAATAAAAAGAGGTCAACTCGAGCATATCTGAAAGACTCTTCAAATTTTATTTTTGAAAGCGGACGTGACCAAACTGTTTATACTAGATGCTGAATTGGTTGCTTTAGGTCAGGGGTCGGGAACCTTTTTTCAGCAAAGAGCCATTTCAGTTTTTTTTAAGCAAATGCATTTCTTTAAAGAGCCATTTGGATGTATATACAGTTGAAGTCAGAATTATTAGACACCTGTTTATTTTTTTTCCACAATTTCTGTTTTACGGAGAGAAGATTTTTGTTCATCACATTTCTGAACATAATAATTTTAATAACTCATCTCTAATAACTGATTTATTTTATCTTTGCCATGATGACAGTAAATAATATTTGACTAGATATTTTTCAAGACACTTCTGTACAGCTTAAAGTGACATTTAAGAGATTAACTAGGTTAACAAGGCAGGTTCGGGTGATTAGGCAAGTTATTGAATAACAGTGGTTTGTTCTGTAGACTATCAAAAGAAATATAGCTTAAAGGGGCTAATAATATTGACCTTAAAATAGTTTTTTTAAAAATTCAAAACTTCGTTTTATTCTAACTAAAATAAAACAAATAAGACTTTCTCCAGTAGAAAAAAATATTATCAGACATACTGTGAAAATTCAAACATCATTTGAGAAATATTTAAAAAAAATAAAACAATACAAAGGGGGCGAATAATTCTGACTTCAACTGTAGATCTCAAAATGCCTCTTTGAAAATGCATTTGCTACTGTATTACTATAAATCACTAAAATATATGATAGTATTACTGCTAATACTATATTATTATTATAATATTACTCTAATATAATACAGGTTTTAACAAAACCTTAATTTATGTCCATGCACAACTCAAAAAACAAATATGAAGCACCAAATGTTGAGCAAGTCCATGAATGAAGAAAGGACAATTTAGAGTATTTTTATTTTCACCATCACCACTCGTGAATGTTCTTTGAATTAAGTTATCATAGAAATATAAGTTGTTTGCCCCTTTATTGGTGTCACAAGTCAAGTTTATCCACATTGCCAAAAACGCACATTGGTCGAAATTTTCTTTTATTGTTAACTGAGTTCTTATTCATTGTGCTGTATAAAATATCAATTTAAAAGGTGATTGTAATTTTATTTTTGATAAGAAACTGATTTCTAGTGATGGTTATAGTATTTTAAAAGGTAAAATAATATTGAAGGAAGACAGCTGGAGAGTCACATATTTTGGTCAAAGAGCCACAGGTTCCCTACCACTGCTCTAGGTTGATGCATTTGTAGTTATTGAAGGTTAATGCACCTCTGACTTGTAACCACTGCTAAACTTCCCTCACCAAAAAAACATTTTGTTAAAATATTAAATTCTAAAGAATACTTGGCAAGAATTTTATACTGAGAACACTTTGATGAATGAAGAGTTTAAGGTTATTCATCATATATTCAACTGAAAAAATAATATCTAATATTTTTATGTACATTTTCAGTATCTCTTATGGAATGTTTAAGTCGTTATTATTATTGTGTAATATGTTTTTATTAGTGCTGAACAAAGATTAATCGTCATTAATTGCATCCAAAATTAAAGTTTGTTTTGTGTGTGGATTATATATATTTATTATGTATATGTAATGCGGACACACAAAAACAAAACTATTTAAAACAGGTTTTTTCATAGATATTTAAAGTTAAAAACATGTGTAAATATAAATATATACATACATACATATATATATATATAGTTTGTATCTAAATATAAAAAAAATCCCGGTAACACTTTATAATAACTACACACTATAAATCATTTATTAAGCATTAGCAAATAGTGAATTCATTATCCGTTAAGCATTAACTCTACATTAATAAATGTTAGTAAGCAGTTAATAAATGCAGCTACAAATGCTCCATTCTTGACTTATAACCACATTTAAAATGTGCTTAATAATTGTATTTTCATACTTAGTAAATGATTTATTTTTCATTACTAAATTAAGTATCGCATTATTTACAAACCAGTTGTATTTAAGAGTAGTTGAGGGTTTTTAGGATCATTCAGAATGAGTTAGTAAATGATTAATAAACTATTGAAATCAACGTTTATATGTCTTATTATTCAGGCATATACTAATAGTCAACTAATATGTCAATAAATGCTTTATTAACTCAACTTCATGCAGTTTTGTGACCCAATCTAAAGTGAGGACTAGTTATGCTTTATAAATCCCCTATAAATGACAAATAAAGGCTCAGAATCAAATGAACGATAATCTTTGCAATCTTTTCTAAAATGTAAAATTACTGTAAAGTTTAAACATTGCTGAATAACAGGAGTGTCAAAATACAGCAAAACTGGATAAAACAACAATATAATAATTAAACAATGTAATAAAATGTCATGTTTAAACTCTACAGTGATTTTATTTTAGATCAGGTTGCAAAGATTTACTTTTTATTTGAAGTACAGTTTCATTTGTGTATCTTTAATCGAAAAGGAATGAATAATGTCATTTTTCCTGTTTAGAATTTAACTGAGCCTTTATTTGTCATTTATAAAGGATTTATAAAGCATGAATAGTCCTCACTTTAGATTAGGTCAAAACCAGATGAAGTTGAGTTAATAAAGCATTTATTAACATACAAAGTAACCATTAGTATATGCCTGAATAATAAGACATATAAATGTTGAATTTAATAGTTTATTAATCATTTACTAACTCATTCTGAATGATCCTAAAAACCCTCAACTACTCCTAAATACAACTGGTTTGTAAATAATGCGATATTTAATTTAGTAATGAAAAATAAATCATTTACTAAGTATGAAAATACAATTATTAAGCACATTTTAACTGTGGTTATAAGTCAAGAATGGAGCATGTGTAGCTGCAGTTATAAACTGCTTACTAACGTTTATTAATGTAGAGTTAATGCTCAACGGATAATGAATTCACTATTTGCTAATGCTTAATAAATGATTTATAGTGTGTAGTTATTATAAAGTGTTACCAAAATCCCTAATATGTGCATGCGTGTGTGTTTTTATATATACATAATTAATATACTCAGTACACGTGCATATCTTATGTCAAAGCAAACTTTTATTTTGGATCCAATTAATTGTGATTAATCTTTGCCCAGCACTAGTTTTTATCTATACTATTCTTGCCATAAAATATCCATAAGCTGCTGATGTCACAATAAACAAACAAATAAACGGCGTTCATAATAAACTAGCTAAAGATGGAAGATGTGTTTTTGTGTTTCAGGGAGGTAAGGAGTATCTGATGAGGGCTCATTTCGGCCTGCCCAGCGTCGAGGCGGAGGACAAAGAGGGAAAACCACCAATCAGTGTCAAGTTTGAGATCCCCTATTTCACCACTTCTGGAATTCAGGTAATTACGCAGATAGTCTTGCATTGCGATTCTGAGATTTTCCAAATGCATTGCGGTTCTTTCTTGAATCACTTCTAAGTAGGGCTGTGCAATTAATTGAAATCAAATCGTAATCTTAATTTGAAATGAGGCAAATAGCAATAGGTTGTGAATGGAGCCTTTTCACTTTTCCAGGTTTCTCAGCAGGGACTGTTATCATAGTTGGGTAAATTTAGAGAGCAGTGAATGGGAGAGCACAACAAATGAATGTATTGCTCAAGTGATAAAAGAAAATCTCAATAGCCATGTTTCCATCCACTTATTTTTATTCATATTTTGCATATGCGCATAAAATAACGGTTGATGGAAACGCCATGATGTGCATACATTTTGAAAATGCGCATAAAAAGACTTGTGCGCATAGCTGAGTAGGATAAACTTTTTATCCGATAAGAAAAGATGCACACAAACTATGATGGAAACACTTTTACGGCACAGATTTCAGCATGCGCATTAAAAAAAGGTCATGTGATTTTGTTATAAGAGATCATGTGATGATAAAAATGTGTGTGAATGGATAAACCAGCAGGCTGAGCACGTTGTAAAACATCTGAAATGTTGTTTAGGTCTTTCTAAAACGCCCTACCATTTAAGTATTAGTTAATATTATTAATGACTTCCAGAATCAAGAGCGTCTGTGCTCCACGTCTGGCACCTTCAAACGCCACTGCGTGTCAGGATTGCCTTCTGAGGCGCAAGTCATTTATTAGATGAAGAAAAGACTGACGCAGCTTCTCCCACTGCAGCAAATTCAGTTTTTACTGTTGATATTTGGCGCCAGTTAATCAAGAAAAGATGATTTTGTTCGATTTGACTCGCTGGATGGAAACGCTGCTTAATTTGCATGTATTTTTATGCGATATTCCAGTTTTGCGCATAAAGTTCATCCGCATTTTTGGATGGAAACATAGCTACTGATAGTGTTATCAAAACTTACAGAAAAAGGAACAAAATTGAGACTCGATAATGGCGGGAGATATACGTCCCCATATACAGTTAAAGTCAAAATGTGCTGTCATTATGACAAAGAAATTTAAACAGAAATTGGGGTATAAATATACGGGGGGCTAATAATTCTGACTTTACCTGTAATAAACAGGAAATTGTCATTTTTCTGTGATTCCCTTTAATTGATCTGAAAAGTGAGTGAAAGCTGTTTATAGCTGAACTTTAGAACCACACTGACCTTTTATAACACACTTTTGGTTGTATTTGTTTGTAAATGGCTTAAATGAGCAATTCCAGCATTATGGATGTGACATTTGCAGTAAAAACTAAACAGACTAAACTTACAGAGAAAGCAAATGTTAACATTAAAGTGAAACATCTGTTTATATCTTCCAAAACAACTCCCCACAGAGTTATAGGAGTAGAAAAATACCAATCCGTAAACAGATTTATATTTTAAATGAGGGAAATAAACATGCGTTTTGGATGTGACCAAAAAAGTATACGAGGCAAGGCAAATTTATTTCTATGTTATATGTATTTGTTTCTTTCTCATTATTTGGCTCAGAGGAAGCATGTAAAAGTTGAACAGGAGAGGTGCCAGAATCGAGCCTTGTTGGACTCCACGTCATGGGTGTCCACCTCGACCTATGGTCACCTATACTGACATGGTAACCTCTCCCTTCAAAGTAATATCTCAACCATTTGAGGATCGTTCCAGACAGCCCAACCCAGTTTTCTAGCCTATCAAGAAGTTTGCTGTAACCGACAGTGTCCGATGCAGCACTGAGATTGAGCAGTACCAGCACTTTTAGTTTGCCCGAGTCTGTATTTAGGCGGATATCATTGATTATCTTTATAAGAGCGCTCTCTGTACTGTGATGTGCTCTAAAAGCAGATTGACAATTGTCTAAACACCCCTTGAATTTTAAGAACTTGATAACCTGATTGAAAACAACTTTTTCAATGATTTTGCCAATGAGAGGGAGATTTGAGATTGGTCTGTAATTGCTCAATAGGGTGTTATCCAGGTTGCTCTTTTTCAAGAGGAGTTTAACAACTGCATTTTTAAGTGAGTTTGGAAAAATCCCTGTGAGAACACACACATCACACTGTAGAAATTCTGTAAATTAAACTGCACAACCCAAAATAAACAATGCTGATCAAAAGAATAAGAGTTGTCGACGCCAGTGGTGTAGTGGTGTAGTGGTTAGTGCGGCGACCCGAGTTCGATTCCACCTTGCGGTCCTATGCCGATCCTTCCCCTATCTCTGTTCCCCATGCTTTCCTGTCAATTCTTGACTGTCCTATCAAATAAAAATGAAAACCCCTAAAAAATAATTATAAAAAAAAAAGAATAAGAGTTGACTTTATTTGACAAGTTTGCATTTACGAGGAAAAAGCTTGGTTATGGGTGTGACAGCTCTCCGTTATGGATGTGACAGGTGTGAAATAGGATCTTGTGTGACTTTAGTAAATCAAATATACTTGTTTGAAAACACTGACAGACATTTTTGAGGATGTATATGCACAAAAAACCTAAAAAGGTGAGAACCTTATTCATGGCAGGGTTGACATTTGAATGGAATTTCCCATATGCTAAAAAGCAGCTCTGGTATTAGCATGTACGTTTTAAAAATCAACACTATTTTTTATATGTAAAGCTTGCATTGAATTTCAGAAAGCAGCCTATCTCTATAGCTGATGTTTTTAATCATGATATCACTTCTTGTTTTGGACGTAAGATGGCGCTGCTGTCTGTTTAGTCGGTTAATGTGTGTTTTCCGGGTGTTGAACACCTGTTGCTCAGCTTGTGATGCTTTTTATCTTCATCATCAATAGATGGCGCTATACACTTGCACTTTAAAAGGATAGTTCACCCCAAAACTTAAATTGTCATAATTTGCTCACCTTTAAAATGTTTCAAACCTCTATATGTATCATCAGATAAACACAAAAGAAGGTGAAAACCTGTAACCATTGACTTCCATAGTATTAATTTTTCCTGTGAAGGTGAATGGTTACAGGTATTCAGCTTTCTTCAAAATGTATTATTTTGTGTTTAGCAGAATAAAGAAACTCATAAAGGTCTGACACCACTTGAACGTGACTAAAAAATGAGCAAATGGTAATTCTTAGGTGAACTATTCCTATAGTTATTTTTACTACAACTTTTCTGATAATACAGTTGCGGTATTGAAAAATGTATATACAGTTGATTATCAAAGCACAATTTCTGTATTCAAATGCATATATGGTTTTAAGCATATGTCTTATTTCATTACTAGTCATTTTCATTTCACATTATAACATGTGTTTCTTACTAGAAACAAGAATTACAGTGACAACAAGGGCTCTGCGGTCCTCAAGACTCTACTTTATTCTAATCTGTTGTTTGACATGTTGTGGTTCACTCATGGGAGTGATGGAAGATATATATATATATATATATATATATATATATATATATATATATATATATATATATATTTTTTTTTTTTTTTAATTTATTTTTGATCTGAGCACAGTTATAGATCAAGCTGTAAATTGACGAGAGCGATGGGGATTTATTATTATCACTTTTTAATGAAGAAAAATCTATATTTATTTAATTATTTTAGATAACTTGAGGACAGTTTTGGTTCATGCTGTAAATTGTCTTAAATAATTGGCAGTTTTTGTTAAAATTATTAGCAGATTTTACATTTATTTGTTCGTTTTGAATGCATTCAGATAAGTAAACAACAAAATGAGTTTTAATCGTCCTCATAAGTATAAAAGTAAATAAATAAAATATTATAACTACTGAATAAACATATTTAATATAATTAACTAAGTACAATTATGCAAATCAAATGTTCATATAAAACAAAACTTTGATGCGTACAATAACTGTAATATTGCAAACTTAATATTAAATGTAATCCATGTAACAAAATACTTTTCTAAATACAAGTTAATTAACTATTGTAAATACACTGAAAAATAATATAACAAAATTATTTCATTTAATGACATAAAACAGCTTTAAAATTAGGAAAATATGTAGTTGTTATTTGTCTTTTTTAATCCTTATTATTTTATGCACTCTCTCATTGGTATTGCCGTTTCTTTTTGTTTCTGTTGTGTGGTGGAATGTTTTTATTGACTTGATGTCATGAATATATAGGTTTTTAATCAATTATTTCATTTATTTCAGTGTAAAAGAGGCCATAAAGGTTAGATGTTTGACTAAAATTATGCAAATCTAACATCATCAGTATTACTGGTATTTTTGTTGTTGTTATTTTTACGGAGAAAACTAATAAAAGAAATGTGATTAAGTTTTAATTTCATAAAACGACATAGAACAGCTTTAAAATTAAGAAAATATGTAGTTGTTATTTTCTTTTTTTATCTTTATTATTTTATGTGCTCTCTCATTGGTATTACCACTTGTTTTTGCTTCTGTTGTGGGGTGGAATAAATTTAACACATGTCTTTATATATATTTTTTATTGATTTCAGTGTAAAAGAGGCTGTGGGTATTAGATGTTTAACTGTTTTTATCTTCGCTGCTGATCTTTCAGCTGACGCAACATTGAAAATATGTTATTACAAAACAATTCCTGGAGACAAAAGCCTCTGGTAAACGCGTGTTGTGCAAAATTAGATGTGAATCTGTCACACGCTGCCTTGTTTCATTCATGAAAAATTGCATGTCGCCTACACAGATTTTATTGTCTTCAACTGAAACTGCGGAAGAAATTAAGTGAAATAAAGCTAAAATAACATTTTTATAGCATACGTTTTTCAATACTATAGCTGTATTGTCAGAAGAGTTGTTCAATAAAGGAATAGTTCAACAAAAAATTAACAATTGCGCACTATTTATTCACCCTCAAAGTGGTTTCAGACCTTTATACATTTCTTTATTCTGCTAAACATACCTTTTGAAGAATGCTGAAATCCTGTATTAACTTTCATAGGAAAAAAACACAATTTTTCTTCAGGAGAAAGTCTTATTTGTGTTATTTCGACTAGAATAAAAGCAGTTTTACATTTTTTTAATGCCATTTTAAGGTCAATGTTATTGTTATTAATAATCTATATCTAATCTTTGCTTGGCGTAACATGTAATAGTTTTGTGTGTGTGTGTGTGTGTGTGTGTGTGTGTGTGTGTGTGTGTGTGTGTGTGTGTGTGTGTGTGTGTGTGTGTGTGTGTGTGTGTGTGATGAACGCAAGATAGCTGCAATTAAATTTATTGCCCTAAATGACGCACAAATTAAGTCTTGCTTCCCAACATCAAGACTCTTTTATGACCAATAATTATGTCCACCTACTTGACGAGCATTCAATCATGCCTTGGAATGTAAACATTCGGGAAATTTTGTTGTCTGTTTTTCATTGTGAAAACAAAAAAAGTCTCCTTTTGATGGAGTGACAGTGGATCACGTCCAGTGTTGTTTTAGTGTCGCTGTATGCGTATCTTTTGTGTTGCATAGAAAAACATGAGTGTGAATAAACGATGAGAGACATGCGTTGATGATAACACGAAGAGTTAGTTTATCCTGTAATTCGTGTAGGATTTCAGGTTTTAATCTTGTTACATTAGAATAAACACATTGCATTTTTATGTGTGTAAGTGGGTGTTTTGTGGCTTGATCCAGACGCTGGCAGTCAGTCAAAGTCCGAACAGACAGAACTGAACTGCAAGGTTCGCCGGTTCAGCTGAATCTTGCGTTTCTGCAGACAGACAGTGTGCGTTTATTTGTTCCGGTCAGTGGTGTGTTTCTCAGGCCTCAGCAGTTTATAAAGGTGGACAGAGTAGAAGTCAAGCGGATTAAGAGTATGTGGGTTGTGTTTGTGGAAAAGTTCCTCTAAAACAACACAATCTGAGGATGTTTGTTGCTTCTCAAAGTCATGTTGTGTTCTGCAGTTTTGGATTCGCTGTGTAGATGATTAGATTCAACTTTATTGTCATTACGGCAACGGAATGCAGTTTAGGTCTAACCAGGAGTGCAATAGCAGCAAGTGCAGGATATACTGTAGGTATAAGTTATAAAGTGCAAACTATGGGTGATATTTACATATGGATGTACTATGAGCATTATACAATCACTGGCCACTTTATTAGGTACACCTGTCCAACTGCTCATTAACACAAATTTCTAGTCAGTCAATCACATGGCAGCAACTCAATACATCAGAATGAGGAAGAAAGGTGATTTCCCACAGGCTCACCAAAACTGGACTATAGAAGACTGGAGAAACGTTGCCTGGTCTGATGAGTCTTGATTTTTGTCGCCACATTCGGATGGTCGGGTCAGAATTTGGTGTCAACAACATGTAAGCATGGATCCATCCTGCCTTGTATCAAAGATTCAGGCTGGTGGTGGTATAATGGTGTGTGGGAAATTTTCTTGGCACACTTTGGGCCCATTAGTACCTATTGAGCATCGTGTCAACGCCACAGCCTACCTGAGCATTGTTGCTGACCATGTCCATCCCTTTATGACCACAGTGTACTCATCTTCTGATGGCTGCTTCCAGCAGGATACCGCTCCATGTCATAAAGCGCGAATCATCTTAGACTGATTTCTTAAACATGACAATGAGTTTACTGTACTCAAATGGCCTCCACAGTCACCAGCTATCAATCCAATAGAGCACCTTTGGGATGTGGTGGAATGGGAGATTGGCATCATGGATGTGCAGCTGATAAATCTGCAGCAACTGCGTGATGCTATCATGTCAATATGGAACAAAATTTCTGAGGAATATTTCCAGTAGCTTGTTAAATCCATGTCACGAAGGATTAAGGCAGTTCTGTAGGCAAAAGGGGATCCAACCTGGTACTAGTAATGTGTACCTAATAAAGTGGCCGCTGTGTACATACAGGTTGTTTTAACTATGAACAGATTTACAATAGATGAATATATATATATATATATATATATATATATATATATATATATATATATATAKAGATATATATATATATATATATATATATATATATATATATATATAGGTTGCTGTTAATAATCAGAAGTATGGAGATAGATATGAACACAATAGCAAATGTGTATGTGCAGTGGATATGTACCATAAATTAGTTGATTATACATGCAAAAAGACGTGCATGTTTGTTCATCTAAACTTCTAGAGTCAGTTTGAAAATGAACTTTATTTGATTTAGTGTTTGAAATGGAGAAAAATAAATAAAATGTCTTGCTACTAAATTTAATTATTAAGTGACACTTTAATTAAATATTAGAACACTAACATGATCTAATAATAAACAAGACTTGTACAGCATTTATTGAAGTTCAACATTTACTAATGCATTATTAAAATACAAAGTTGTGCTTGTCAACGTTTGTTAACGCACCATTAGATGACAAGAACTTGCAATAAATATTTTGAAAAATGATTATTTTCATTAACTAACATTATGTATAAATACTTAAATAAAAGTATTGTTTTTGCTTGTTCATGTTAGATACACTAACATTAAATAATGAAAAAATATTTTGAAGTGTTACAAATAAACAAAATAATAAACATAATATATGCATAAATAAATAATAAGAGAAATTGTCAAATTAACATTGAATAAAATACTCAATGGTTGAATAAATGGCAATAAAACACAATTGTAATTACACAGAAAGTTTTAATAATTAAAAATGATTATCGTTTCTACTTTAAAACGTACAAAAAAAACTATTTAATAAATGATGATTGTTTTTTTTTTTGGCTATGGTTAAAAAAACACTTTTATATTAAAGTCAATTATTATAGTACTAATAAAGCTTATTGAATATTTTTATTTGTTTATTTTTTTATTTAGTAGTAATAAGAATAATAGTATTATTAATTGTTATAATTTTAATTATTATTATTGTATATTTATTATATTAGAATCACACTGCTGATATAGTGACAGAGTTCAGCTTACAAACATCATTTTTAAAACAAAACACAATATTTATCAGGAAAAAAAACACATTTCCCCCAAAATTATTCACCTGATGTGAATCTCAGCCCTGCAGCACTGGCGCAAGCGTTATTGTTTTGGAAAATGAACTTTGTTCTTTCTTCTTATTCTTTCTACGATCACTTCATCTCCTCTATAATGCGATGTTGGTGTTAGAGGTCAGTGTGTGTGTTGGTGTTAGTGTGTGTGTGTGTGTTGGTGTTAGAGGTCAGTGTCTGGCTGACTGATGGCTGTCGAGTGATCCAGCAGGCAGGTGTCGTCTGCAGTGATGGAGCACTTTCTGTTCTCCTCCAGTTCCCACAGGAGCTGCGAAGACATCGACTGTGCTTACATGGACATCACTCATCACAGTGTTTCCTCAAGGATTTTTTCCAGCTGTGGCGGCAGGCCTTTTTTTACACACATCTACCAACTACCTGTGGCGTTATCTCAGTGACAAATGACCTGAGTGCAGTATTACAAGTGATCACATTTATGTAATAGCCTACGAGCAAATCTCTTTGCTTGCGCGCTGATTTCCTCTGCTTGTGCATAAAAGTTCTTACACGCCCTCAAATATACGCTGCTCGAGCGCAGATCTTCTTGTGCGCTCTCAAATAAACTCTGCTCAAGTGCGATTTAGTGCGTTTATGTAACGAGTATGTCTCCAACATTTATTAGATTTGTTAGAAATATTTATGAATGTCTCCAATAGACCTACAGAGCGATTTTAATGCATACTGAAGTAAAGTGAAATGGCTATACGTTGTGTTTGCTGGCATCACGCACCTGTCAGTCAGCCATTGTCACCCCAATATGGCGGTCTGTACACTATACCTACACACCTGTCTGTCCAACAGCTTGAAAAGTAGATTTTACACCATAGGAGCCCTTTAATAACAGGATTTTTGCATAGGTGCACTTTAAAGTAGTTTAGCATCATCTCTAAGTTTGTTAAAACAAATAATCTATTTACCTAGTTCTCATATAATTAGACAAAAAAAAAACTAGATATAATTCAGTTTGAAAGCTAAAAACCAGATGATTTCTGCTTCGCATCTGAGGGTTTATTTGCCATGTATTTAATAGCGGGTCTTTTACAGCGTCACTCATCATGTTGACGTAGTTTGATATTTAGCTGTTTTTGTCTGTAACCCACAAACCAGACGAACAATTGACAATAAAATCCACAACCGCACACGGTAATGACAGAGTGACTTCAGATGAAGCCGGAAAATTACAGAGAATCAAGAGTTTAAAGGTGATTCAGCAGTTTTTCAGCAGCTATAGACTGAACTCTGCGAGACCTCACCTCAACTTTACTTAAATAAAATTACCACTCATTTTATACGTTTGATGGGACAATAACAGAAGATTTCCTCGATGTATGTAAGTTATGTTTGAAGTATTGTCATGTTACTTCAAACTAAACAATAAAAAATATTAAACATAGATATTACTGTTAGAATTTTTAGTTGGAAAAAAAGTCAAATAATACTTTTCTGACTATTTTTATATTACAAAAATGACAATTCAAATAATGAAATAATAAAATAAAAATATATATATATACTTTCTTTTATTTTTAACAAGCCACGTTTATATAAATTTAGTTATTACAGTTTTTTATTTATTTAGTAGTAATAGTATAATATAAAAGTATAATAAATTTCTAAAAAATATTTCTAATAAAAATCATATAAGAAGTGTTTTAAAAAATTATTTTTGGCAATTTTATAATACAAAATGGAATTAAATACTTAACAAAATTTCTACTTTAAAATAAAAAAAAAATTTAATATTCTCTTTGATATTTTTATTATTGTGTACTTTAAACAAACTATTATATTTAAATCAAATTATATATTTTTTACTTTAATTTAGTAGTAGAAGTAGTATAATATAAAGTAAAATTATTTTATCCAAAATAGAACACTGTTATAAAACACAGTGTAATAAAATACTTGTTTTTGACTGTTTTAAAATTACAGCATTAAAAATGTAAATAATTATTGCAATTAAAAAATTATAGCTATATATATATATATATATATATATATATATATATATATATATATATATATATATATATATATATATATATTAAATTTTATATAAATTTTTATTAATTGATTATTGCCTTTCCTTATTTCAAACAAACTATCTTTTTTAAATCTAAATTGTAATTATTATAATAGTAATATATATAATAATAGTATAGTGTGGTTTATATATATATTTATATATATGTGTGTGTGTGTGTGTGTGTGTGTGTGTTTGTGTGTGTATGCAAGTATGTATATATTATGTAATATATCATGTAGTATAAGAATACCTTTTTGGCAATGTACAATATTGAAAATTCAAAAATTATAAAATGACAACTTCAAAAATATGAATTGTCACTGTTTTAATGAATGTATTTTATTATTGTTATTTATTATTGGTTTTTGCTGAATTATTAGAGTTTTTTTAGTTGTAAAAATAATACTATAGTAGAATAATACTACATAGTATAATTAGTTTATAGTCCAAAAATTATTAAATAACATGTTAACAAAAATAAGTAAAATATATAAATAGAGCAAAATAGACATATTAAAAAACATAAACTAGTTTTGTCCAAAAAAAAAAAAAAAAATTCTTCCAAATTGTGCATATAACTCACTGATCAGCCATCAGATTGTCAAGAGTTAAAAGCTGAATCTTAAAGATAGAATGAACAATGCTCGACCTTAGCTTTGATATTCATAAATATATATACTCAAAGAAATGAGCTCTTGCTGTAAATGTTTGACTGGACAATAATGGAAGATTTCCTTTAGGTAATGGTAAGTTCTGTTCATCCACCCACACGGATATCAACCACACAAACCCATCTCAAACTCAATTTTCAGGACGTTTGGGCAAAAACAAGGAGGGAAAGTCAATCGTGTGTCGGATCTAATTAAGCACTGAACTTCTGTCAGATTTCCTTTCACTAATTTTTGTCATTTCATCTGCTTCCCAGCTGTCCTGTGGAGTTTTTCATCTCCTCCTCTTTTGAAAAAAAAACACCAAACAATTACAGCTCTGGGATGTAAAATGCATGTTAGTTCAGAATCGGTCACATATGATCTGCAGATTTGAGATTATCTTTCATGATATCGCCTAAAAGAATTCAGTATTTAAGGAGATATTGGTGTTTTGTTGGCTCAGTACTTATAGTTGAGTCTCAAATCTCACTGTCTAGTGCATTTTTAATAAAACAAAATTGCATATAATTAAGGGCAAATGTAAATTTTGTTGACTGTAACATGTCAAAATTACAAAAAGTATATTGTTATGTTAATCGCAATGGGGGTTAAACCCCATGCAATATCAGCTATGGTTGATTAAGGACATGCATTAACTATTAAGGACATGCATGTTAGTTCTTTACTATTTTTATACAGTTTTATCAAGTAGTCAGGCAGGCAGTGGTCACACAGGAGAAAACATCAGTTCAGGCAGCAAACAATATAAAACAATAAACAAAGGGTCAGAAACACAGCAAGACAAGAAAACGCTTCGTGGTGTTAAAATAACAAGACTCCACCAAGTGTGGTGCATAATCTGTGTAATGAGTCCTTGTTATCAATCCATAAGTAGCTTCCAGCTTTGTGTGATATCAGCGGAAAACCGGAACAGGTGTGTGTGTGAGGTGGATGACAGGATTTGTAGTCCACATGGTGACGGGATTGAAGTCCGAATGAAATTGACAGTTTCACTGATGTACAAGCCTGGATGGCTAGTGATCTTGACACCACAGAATTGACACTAAATAAATAAGTTTTATTTTTTATTTTTTAATTGTTTTTATTACATCTATTTTTTTATAAAACTGAAATCTTTAATGAAGCCGTTTTGAATAATAACAAATTATATCAAATTGTCTCTAAAATAATGTTTTTATGTGTATTTAGAGGCATTTTGTTTTGAAAAAATGAACTTAATAGGCCCTATCATACACCTGACGCAGTAAGGCACAAATCGCGTTTGACACTGTTTGTTGCCATTTTCAGACCAGCACAACTGTAATTTTCAAGTTTTGTGTCACGTTGTTTAAAGAGCAAATCCGTTTGCGCCGGTTTTTGGACTTTTGTTAGTATAATATATATTATTTGTTTAAGTGTTTATTTGTTTATTTTTGCATATTATTATATCTGTTTAATTAGTATTTATTTAATTTTATTTATTGTGTTGCATATGCAATTATTTAGTTTTTAATATTTTGCTTGTATTATGTTTATTTAACCTATTGTGTTTTTTTATTTAATTATAATTTTTTTTTGCTCATATGCATACTTTTTTGTGTTATTTGTGTAAGTATTTAATTAAAAATTTATTTTATTTGTATAATTTGTTTATTTTGTTCAATTTTATTAATTTGTTTTTGTTGCTTATTCAATCTGTTTTATTACATTGTATTTATTTATTTATGTATTTATTTATTTAATATATTTAAATTTAATTTATTTGTTGCACATTAAATCAGTTAAATTACAATTTATTACATTTTATTGGGTTACATGTTTTTATTTAGTTTTAAATCTTTTGTTTGTATTTATAACTTTTATTTGTTTATTGTGTTCATTATTTATCCTTTTTGTCTCAAATGCAAACATTTTGTTATTGTGTGTATTTATTTAGTTTTAAATTTCTTTGATTTATATTTCTTACATTTATTTATTAATTTATTTTAGTTTTTATTTAATTAATCTGTTTATTTGTTGCCTATTAAATTAATTTAATTTGCTTTCATTACATATTTTTATCCTCTTGCTTATCCATTTGTTTTAAATACAATTTAGCTTTATCTCATTATATATTTGTTGTGTATTAAACCAGTTTAATTGGTATTTATTACATTTTTACTGATTTAATTTAAAACCTTTGTTATTTATTGCGTTATTTATTTTTATTATTTATTTTTTGCTCAAATGCATACATTTTATTCTGTTGTTTATTTCAGTTTTTTTCTCTGCTTAAATGCCCCAAAATGCAAACTTTCTCAAAACACTAAATTATTAATCCATATATCTTTTTATTTTATTTATTAATTTTTTTCCTCAAATCTCTTCTTCCTCAAAACATCAAAAAGCTTCTTAAGGCTCTTTTTCCAAACTCTGCGCTTTACACACACGAGGCCACGACTCCACACTGAACCGCTTGACTTTTCTGTTCCCATGAGAGCGTCTGGTCTGAATCTGACCTGCTCTCAAACCTCAGCAAGGCTTTGATAAGTCTCGTGTCCGCCGTATGCTAGCGTCTCCCGGTCTGAGCGCTAGCTGTTGCATCTCTGCCATTAGCGCCGGCAGCTGATTGGCCCACGTTTGCGAGTCCAGCCTGCGGTTTGGTCAGACCTCGACCGACTGTCCCACCGCATCTACAGATCTCCAGTCTGTCTCCAGCCACTGGACGATGCCCTCTGGATTATTACCACTAGCTGCTGTACAAATAGAAGTGTGTGTATGTGTGCGTGCGTGCTGCAAGACTGCTAATTTTAGCACGCATTGGGTTTTTATATGAAACCTGGAATTGTTTCCTGGGATTTCTATATTCACAGTTGAAGTCAGAATTATTAGCCCTTTAAAAAGGTAAAAGTTTTAAGTTTTTTTTTTTATATATATATATATATATATATATATATATATATATATATATATATATATATATATATATATATATATATATATACTTTGCAAAATATTTGTTGTTTAACAGATTCAGGAATTTTTCACAGTATTTCCTGTAATATTTTTTCTTCTGGAGAAAGTCTGATTTGTTTTATTTCGGCTAGAATAAAAGCAGTTGTTAATTTTTTCAAAACCATTTTAAGGTCAATATTATTAGCCCCTTTAAGCAATATTTGTTTTGGATAGTCTACAGAACAAACCACTGTTATACATTGACTTGTCTAATCACTCTAACTTTACCTTAATTAACCTAGTTAAACTTTTAAATGTCACTTTAAGCTAAATACTCTTGAAGAATACCTAGTCAAATATTATTTACTGTCATCATGGCAAAGATAAAAGAAATCAGTTATCAGAAATGAGTTATTAAAACTATTATGTTTAGTTGGTGCCAATAACCTAGTGGTTAAGTGCGCCGACATACAGCACCATGGTGCTCACAGCGACCCTGAGTTTGATTCCGGTAGGGCTGGGCGGTATATCAAGTTCTGGGAATATATCAGTATGGTTTCCCAATGTGATGCGGGCTTATCCAATATCTTTCATATCAACATGTTTTGAGGCCAATTCTGCGAGAAACAGACCATTCCAAGATAGCACGCAAGCTCCACTTGCACAAATGAGCGCATGCGCAAATGAACGATTCACTCCCTGAGTCATAAAAAAGATTTGTTCAAAATGAACGAATCATTCAAGAACGACCCATCACTGACGCGACATGGAGGAACAGGCAATGCCGGTGTGATGATAAATTGGTTCCCCCCTGACAATTGGGTTCGCTTAGGATCCTATTGGTTCACTGGTGTTGTAATAGGTATAGCTTGTAGTGCCTGATATATATATATATGTGTGTGTGTGTGTGTGTGTGTGTGTGTGTGTGTGTGTGTGTGTGTGTGTGTGTGTGTGTGTGTGTGTGTGTGTGTGTGTGTGTGTGTGTGTGTGTGTGTGTGTGTGTGTGTGTGTGTGTGTGTGTGTGTGTGTGTGTAATTTTGTTATGTAATTTAAAAGTGCGTTATTATGTCAAAACTATTTTAAATTATGTATTTCGTATACGGATGTACAGCCGAAGGCATGTGTAAAGCTTTTATTTATTTTAGATAGCCTACGACGTGCACAAAAACATCAAAAAGACATTATTTAATGTTTACAAACGTTTCAATTATTTTAACTATGCATATCTTTAACTTGTAGTTACCGATAATAATGTTACCAATATGGTTAGTGTTGATAAAATGTCAAGACTGAGAATAGACTATAAAAAGCACCAAATATGATTGTAATGTGGAGAAGTACAATAGATTTTGATCAGGCATTCAACGAATCATTGGGGTCCTAAGCAGACTCGATTGCAGGTGGGACCCGATTTCTTAACACACCTGTACTGTATCGAAATCTGACTCCACGGACAAATCTGTCTCTCCCTCGCGTGCACGCGCGTCACACAACGCCTGCTACTGGTAAATCGGTTTATCAGAAACCTTTTGTGGATCATTTCTTCCGCAATTGGCAACAAGAACAAACACAGAAGCCTTGTCAAACTGACAAGCAGCACCTGAATGCATTCAAAAGAATTAAAAACAGCAAAATGAGACTAATTTAAACCGCATTTCGAAAGTGAAGCCACCTCATCTTCACTGATCATACGTTCAGTATTTATTACACGACAGTCTCTTCTATACATTTACGTTTAACACATTTAGCTCTGCGTTCTGGTCTGTTTTTGCATATTGACTTCAACTCAGATTATATTCTAATCATTATTATTTATTTATTTATATATTTGTTCTGTTTAATTGATTTATTTATTTCAGCCCCTTAACTGGAAGACGCGATTTGATTTGTTTGTGTGCCTATAGTGTGCAAACAATTGGTGGTTTAAACGATTATTAAAACCTTAAAAAAAAAAACCCAAAAAAACATGCATTTGTCTCACAAACATTTCTTTTTTTATTTTAATATCTCGCTGTTAAATCAAATCAGGCCTTTATTTGTCACATACTCTTTCGTATAGTAAAATATACCCCCCCCCCCCAACCGCACACAAACATCACAATTTACAGGGGGAGACAGGTCACAGGAGGTAGCATTTAGAAAAGGAAATAAGATGCATTTCAGTAGAGGGAGGCAAAAAAAAAACTCCCTCTCCCTGTTAGCTGCTCTTTTAACAAATAACAATATAGAAATGAGGGAGGGAAACCCCTGTGTTTTAATTATATTTGGCTCCTAAACTGTTTTATAAAGTTTTAATAAAGGCTTTGACTCTCAACTAACCATTTATGGAAAAATAGCAGATATCTATCATATACCGTTAAAGGGTTGCATTAAATTTGAATTGACAATCTGAAAACGTCCCCATCATTCTTCCTCTCTTCTTAGATGGGATGACAGGCCAAATCGAAGATTATCATGGGCCAGCTTTGGCCCGCAGGCTCTGGTTTGGGCATCTCTGGACTATAGCATACACAAGACGTGTCACTCGTTTAGTTTTAAATGGGGAAAGGCGACCTCAACAACTCTCACTGGCAGAGCTGTAATAAAACAAGGAGGATGGGTTGTATGTCCCACCCTCTCTTTATTTTTTAGCTGAGATTACATCAAACATCGAATAAAAATGCACATTTCAAAGCACTTCATTGGACCTTTAATTACTGTATTTATAATTCATTGCTTTACGCTGCTGCTTTTGATGAAGCTTGTGTGATAAAAGCATGAAGATAATGGCTTTTTTTCCTGATCCTCTAAATGCTCGACTTCTCCAATTAAAGTTTTTAAGCAATGTGCAGTTTTTTTGGAGGGGGGGGGGGGGGGGTGATAAGTGTCTGCACAGCGTTATTAGGTGCACCATTGCTGTATCTCGCTGCCAGTTTTGAGCTTCTTCAGGGCACAGATGCTGTAGACGTATAATTTTCACGAAAGTTTTCTCAAATGCAAAACAATCTTTAACTCGTGTGACTGCAGCTTTGAGCTCTTCAGGATTGATATTAGATATTAGAGTATATTAGAGCTGTGTGTTTATGGGTGATTCGAGAATTATGGGTACATTTACATTTCAAACTTATTATTCTTTAAAAAAACGGAAATCTTTAATGAAGCAGTTTTGAAGAATAACACAAAGTATATCAAGTTGTCTCTAAAAATAATGTTTGTATGTGTATTTACGGACATTTTGTTTTGAAGAAATTAACTTAATAGGCCCTATCATACACATGGCGCAATAGGGAGCAAGACGGGTTTGGTGCGATTTGTTGCTGTCTTTAGACCAGCTGTAATACCTCACATTTTGTGTCACATAGTTTGAATAGCAAATCCATTTACACCACTTTGGAGAAGGGTCTGGCTGCAGAGTTGAACTTGCATCTCCAGGCTTGCACTCTCAGGCTTGCACGCTCAGGCACCCACGCTTAATATGCAAGTGACGTCATATACAATCGACACCTGCACCTGTCACGTCACTTGAAATCTACACAAATAAACCGAAAGTAAGTTTCCAGTTCGTTTGCGTTGCCAAATAATTCTAAGTACTTAAGTTGTACACAATGACAGACCCCCCTCCCTTCGAAAAGCATATTCATTTAATTTACCAAAGCAGCATTAACATTCATACAAGCAAAGCTTATTATTTATTTATATCAACTATTAAAGGGCCATGAAACCCCCTCGTTTCAGCAGGGTGTTTTCACACCTCTACTTTGGAAAAAGTCAGAGAAGTGGGCGTGTCCAGCTCTGTTTAGGGGGGAGTGTCGGAGGAAGAAAAGTGGGATGGTGTGGGAGTGTCTATTTGGGCACGCGCGAGTTTCAGAGTCAAAATACACACAAACACACAGTAGAAAGTGATGGTGTTTAACCTACATGGACATCTGTAGTCGAATTATTTGCCAAATTATTAAATGGTGGACTTTAACTGCAGTTTGGCTCTTTCATTCAGGGAATTTATTCATGCCCCTTGCGACAAACGTGATATTTGATTCGAGGAACTGCTCTAAGCGTGTATTTTTCATGCAATGTTTGATACCACACGGCGAATGAGAGAAAAAAAACTCAGCATTTCCCGAAAACTTAGATGCACACGGCAGGTAGCGTCAGAAAGCCGCGTGTGTTATTCCGGTCACAAAATGCGGTGAAAATCCTACACGAGGTTATAGTTTGGTTGTGGTGCTAACATGTTTACACTCGGTGTAATAGTTTGTTAGATACGAACAAACTGAATAAACAAAGAGCACTGGTCGCTCACTTACCAAATCTGTAGAGACAGGACAATCACCAGCAACTAGAGCCGCGTCTTTATTAAGAGGAGACTACAAGCGAATCCGGATCTCAGCGTTTGCAGATGAGAACAGCTCTCAGGTAAACAATGTTCCTCCTTAGACACGTAAGTTATTGTTGTCGCGCGTCGCATACACTGTTAATCCACACAAGACGCCAGCTGAGCTCTCACAGAGAGAAAATAAAAACAAAACTTAACTGCAGCAAACTCTAAAGCAACACTTCACGCTTGTTTTGCCAACACAACGTGGCGTCTCTGTCGTCTAAACACTGTGACAGTAATGAATATTAATGAAGTTGCACAATAGAGCGCGCTGATTGGTTTGAACCAAGCCTTACTCATGCATTAATGCATCACACTGTAAGATGTAATAAGACACACTCTGGCACAGACGTCCAGTCTGCACGCTGGAACACACGCTATTATGTCATGGCCGTGACGCAGCTTCAAAAATTCGTTTCAAACCGGAAGTACGAATTTGCTTGAAATAACACAAAAACAACCAATTTACACTTTTTAGTGAGATATAGGTGTCCTAATAGTGTTTTTAGCAGTGTGGGACACATATACGACTGTCAACAGCTCAAAAAATGTGTTTTGGTGTTTCGTGACCCTTTAAAGATTTACCTGACATGTCCTCGGGAGTCTGTTTTCTATATCAAACTTGCGAAATCTGAACTTACAAGGAGAAAATGCAGGACTGAACTGTGTGTAGGCTACTTAAAATTAAGGAAAAGCCCTTATCAGAGAGGCGAATGTCGGCAGCCCCACCTACGTTTTCAGATGTCTCCACATTGAGATGGAGCAGCAGCGCTTTAGAATGAAAACGGCCTCTTCAGCGTTTCCAAAACGCTGCAAAATCTTATTTTGATTTGTTGTTCTAAATCATGGCAAAGTTTGTGCTTTTTAAAACGAAAATGAATTAGTGTAAACGGGGCCTGAATGGGCATTTGCTCGCACTGCTTGTTGTAGGAATGAACAAGATTCTCCTCGCGCTGCAGTCATGGAAATAAGCGATCTTGTTTCTCCCAGAACGATAGCAGATTTTCCTCTGATGACTCCTCTAACTGAAAGTTTGAACAGTTCTCTTGAACTTACTCTTGCATCCATTATTTTGGGCGTCTCATCTTCCCATTCTGCAAAGCCCACTTTCTGCTTTTTCACTGGTCCACTGCCATGTCCCGCTACATCCATCTGCAACTGACCCGCAATTAATCATCATGTATTTTTTTAATACCTAACCCGCCCGACCCACCGATTATCTGCAAAATGATAAATGGACCCGCAGATATAACCGCCATCCGCACATCACTAGTTTGGACTGTGGGGGAAACCGAAGCACCCGGAGGAAACCCACACTCACACGAGGAGAACATGCAAACTCCACACAGAAATGCCAACTGACCTAGCTGAGGCTCGAACCAGCAACCTTCTTGCTGTGAGGCGATTGTGCTACCCAATAGCCACCAATTGCCCACAATTTGCATTTGTATAACGTCATTATTATTATCAGCAGGATTATTTATTATATGCATATTTATATTTGTTTTAATTAAAACGGGTTTAGATTAGTCCACCTGTGGAGTTTTAGAGATGTCTGCATCACCATATGGGGCATAAGAACAGGACATGTTCATTATTACACACTTCATTATTAATGTTCATTTATTCTTTTGCTGGAAATTAGAACTGAATTTAGAAATAGTTTTGATTCGCCTCAAATCTTTGCGCTTAAAGGGTAAATGAAGCACTCAGTCAAGTTTACCCTATTTTGTACATTGGATTCCACTTTAATGAAGTTGTAATAAACAAACTCAATTAATGTAACCATTTAGAAGAAAACGGCTCGTCTGCGTGCGAGGAGATTTACATTCAGACTAATGCAACGATTAAAATCATACATGACTTCACACATGACTTCACACTTTACTAAGTCTGTGTGGATTATGTCAGGACATATTCCCTCTTCAAGTCAATCAACTCCATCTCTCAACATGTATGAAGGATGTAAAAACCTGCCATGTGAAAAACTGCACCGATCTTAGCTAGGCTAAAGGATATCTTCAGTGGAGTGGGTTTCCACTGCTTCCTTACTCCACCAAAGTAAAGGAGTGAAGTAAAGAGGCTGAATAGAGGAGGCTCGTTCTTCATCCTCTTGCTGCAGATGCTCTGTTTAAACGTTTTCTCGCAATTGAAGCGTGCAGTTCTTACACTTAGGCCCTGTTTACACTTGTGCGTTTTAGTTTTAAAACGGTGTTTTAGAATGAAAACGATCCGCGTCCACACTCGCGTTTTACCCAGCGTTTCTGAACTGCTCTCCGTCCACACCAAAACGCTAAAAAACGTACATCACGTGACCACACACACACTCTTTGGCAAGCGCTGCAGCCCATCTACCCAGATGAGAGCTCTGCTAGTCGGACTTCTCATCAAGCATCTCCCGCTGGATCTAATCTCACTATATTTATTAAAAGTGATATTTCATTCATCTTGTTGTCTTTATCTAACAACATATTCCCTGACTTTGGGCATTGGAATCTATTACTTGTTCTCAGGTAACGTGTTTTGGCTGAGCGCAAAGATAAGATAATGATTAATGTAACCAGGTAGCCTATTCTGTATATTGACTGATCGCTTACCTTTATTACCTATAATTAGGGTTGTAACAATATACCGGTATGACGGTTTACCACGATTTGAACGTGCACGATTATCATACCATGAACAATTGCATATCAACGGTTTTAACCTTTAACGGTTTTCTGTCTCCTTAAAGACCGAGACAGCCGCCCGCGGCTAAAAATAAGTTTAATAAGTCTTAAATGTTTAATAACTTTTGATCCGCTGATCCGATTCATACAATTCAAAGATTGGCATAAAGAAGAGAATCTCAGCTTTCCAGTGCGGTATCACATAACATTCGCGGACTTTCAGAGGCTCCGGAATCAGTGCGGTTACGTCATCAACATTTGACAACGCTGATTTGACAAAGAAACGCTCGTCACTGTGTCTCCGGACAAATCAGACATGATACATTGATGCATTGTCCCTCCTCCATGCCCAGATTGGTTCAAACTCGCTATATCACAACCAATAAGCATAGGTTTCGCTTTTGTTTGTGGACCAAGCTTTTTGAACAACACGGAATGAGAGATAGGCATACATTTATGCGCGGCTAAATAAAACGCAAAAAAAAAAAGTTTTGCATGAAATAATTCTCATACTAAGTACTTTTGCATGCACAGCAGCACAGAAACATGACAAAACAGTGACACAGCAAAGACGAACTGCTGCTCTCGCTGTTTTCAAAAGACGCAAATGAAGATGCAGCTGTTTGTCTGCATTGCAGACAACCATATCCAAATCCATATCGATAGACAACCATATCCATGCTGGCACATAAAACCTAAGGATGTTCCATATTGAATCTAGTTTCGTTATGTAACTATTTATAGTATAGTAAATATTTATATCTATTTTTTACTGAGGATGTGCACCATGTTTATTTGGACTTTATTTGGACTTTGACACATTATTTATTATTTTCTTATTTTTATTTGTTCATTGTAAGTGGTGTTGTTTATAGTAACTAAAAATATATTATTTGGAAAAAGTCAAATTTGCTTCACTGTTCTATTATTTTGTAACATTTGTAACATACCGTATACCGCGAAACCGTCAAACCGTGGTATTGTTTTAGACGATTATCATACCGTGAAAAATTCATACCGTTACAACCCTACCTATAATGTACAAACTTATTGTATGTTATACTTTTATAATGGCCATTATCGATTATTAAAACTGATATTCAGCAAGAGAGAGGGTATGTGTTTCGTATTTTCACTGAAATTGAAAGGAGGCAGTTGTTATCGGCTCCGTTTTGTTATAAATATCCACACAGTGAAGATGATGCTCATATATGCAGCACGACGCCTCAACATTTCTGCTGTCTGCTTAGTTGTTAATATTAAAATGAAAATAGGCAGTTCCTTATATCATGTTTACATGTTGAGAAAGTGAAACAACGTAGCCAGGGTGATGTGAATGAAGTTATAAAGTACACTGTTTTCTTTGAAGATTTACCCGTGTCCTCGATATAGTCTGTTTTCCATATCAAACTGAGAAGAAGAGACTGCAGCCTTGATCAAACTTGCAAAGTCTGAACTGATTCAGGACTGAACTGTGTGTAACGTTAGGCTACTTAATATTGAGGAAAAGCCCCAATCAGAGAGGCGAATGTCTGCAGCCCCACCTCCATTTTCAGATGTGTCCGTCTTTCCCCATCCACACTGAGACGGAGCAGCAGCGTTTCAGAATGAAAACGGCCTCTCCAGCGTTTTCGAAATGCTCCGTTTTCGGCGCTCGAGAACTCCGGCGTAGTGTGGACGGATGCCGTAACCGTAGCAAAACTTATGCGTTTTCAAACTAAAACGCATTAGTGTAAACGGGGCCTTAAAGTCCACTATGTAAAAAGCAAATATACCATGGAGAGACGCAACTGACTCTTAAAGGGCCATGAAACTCCCCGTTTTAGCAGGGTGTTTTCACACCTCTAGTTTGGAAAAAGTCAGGGAGTGGGTGTGTCTAGCTCTGCTTGGGTGGGAGTGTCGGGGGAGGGAAAATGGGAAGCGTTTGAATAAAAATGGGAGTTGCCATTTGGGCACGCGCTGCTGACAGAGAAAAAAAAACCACACAAACACACACACACACAGGGGAGAAAGACTGTGTTTAATGACGGTGAAATGTTTGATACTGCACGTTGTATAAGAGAACAAAACCTCTGCATTTCAGTAGGTCAAAAAGCCTTGTGTGTGTACATTCCTGTCACAAAATGCGGCGAAAATTAAACCTGACGGTCGGCAATAGTTTGCTTACAGTGTTCACTTGTTTACACACAGAGAGCAGCATTTACAGCAGATCTATCAGTCCATAATATTGTAGTGATGTTACCGTAAACTAAGTAACTTACAAATCATTTTGACTAAGGTCTGTCTTTAAACACTGAAAGAGTACTGTGGCCATACGAACTATAACTTTAACTATAACTATAACTTTCTGAATGAACAAAGAAAGGGCGCTGATCGCACACACTTACCAAATCTGTAGACAGGACTATCAACATAAACTGGAGCTGCGTCTTTTTTAAAGGAGACGAGCGGCAAATCCAGATTTCACCATTTCTAGATGAGAAAAGCTCTTGAGTTAAAAATGTTCCGTACAAACGTATTTCTGCCACGCGTCGCGTACACTGATCCACACGTGAGTCCAGCAGTGCTCTCATAGAGAGAAAACCTTCACTGCAGCACATTATAAAAGCAACACAGACAACCCGTATCTCCAAACAATTCCTATTTTTTTCCCAGTGCTTTTGGCAACACGATGTGTTGTCTCTTTGCCGTCTGAACTATTTCAGGTACAGTCTAAGAAAGCTAGCATGCATATTAATGAAGTTGCAGCGCATGCATAATCGAGCGCGCTGATTGGTTTGAACCAAGCCTTACTCATAAATAAATGCAACACACTCTGAGACGTAATACGATACTCCCAGGTACAGACGTCCAGTCTACACGCCGGAATACACGCTAGGATCTCATGGCCGTGATGCAGCTTCAAAATTTAGTTTCAAACCGGAAGTACGAATTTGCTCGAAATATTGCAAAAGCAACTTATTTTTACTTTTTATTAACTGAAATGCTTGTAGTTTCTGCCAACCCGACTCTACACCATAACTTTTCAATCCAGATGGATGGGGCAACCATTACTGCTTCCAAAATGGTGAAAAGCCTTGGAGTAACGATTGATGACCAGCTAAACTTCTCTGACCACATCTCTAGAACTGCTCGATTGTGCAGATTCGCACTCTATAACATCAGAAAGATCCGACCCTTCTTATCTGAACATGCAGCTCAACTCCTTGTTCAAGCTCTTGTTCTCTCCAGACTGGATTACTGCAACTCTCTACTAGCTGGGCTTCCAGCTAACTCCATAAAACCGCTTCAGCTGCTTCAGAACGCAGCAGCACGAGTGGTCTTTAATGAACCTAAAAGAGCACGTCACTCCGCTGCTCATCCGTTTGCACTGGCTGCCAGTTGCTGCTCGCATCAAATTCAAAGCTCTGATGTTTGCTTACAAAGCGACTTCTGGCTTTGCTCCTTCTTATCTGCTCTCACTTCTGCAGATCTATGTGCCCTCCAGAAACTTGCGTTCTGTGAATGAACGTCGCCTCGTGGTTCCATCCCAAAGAGGGAAGAAATCACTTTCCCGAATGCTCGCGCTCAATCTGCCCAGTTGGTGGAATGAACTCCCTAACTGCATCAGAACGGCAGAGTCACTCGCTGTCTTCAAGAAACGACTAAAAACTCAACTATTTAGTCTCCACTTCACTTCCTAATCTGCAATTGCCTCTCTGGATATACCACTAACTGTACTAAAAAAAATAAAAATAATGCTTTCCTTCTTAGACTTTACAAACTTGCCTACAGCACTTATTCATTGTTGCTCTTATAGTTGTGTAAATTGCTTCCTTGTCCTCATTTGTAAGTCGCTTTGGATAAAAGCGTCTGCTAAATGACTAAATGCAATAGTGTTTTTAGTAGCGTGGGACACACATACGAGCTCAAAACATGTGTTTTGGTGTTTCGTGACCCTTTAAAGGGAATGGGAGATGAGACTCTGATTGGTTTAATAGCCTTTATGCTCAAAACACACCCAGAACCATTAAGAGAATAAGCACAACCCTGTTAGACCATGCGCCGGGACGCAGAGCGGATTTTTTCATTCCTAAAATAACAAAAGTGACTGCGGACCTTTAAATTTTTTTGCTGCATGAGTTTTAGACTTAGTGCCTAGATGACTTGAATCATGCATTCAGCTTTAATTATCATGAAATATTGACGTCTGATTTTCATCTTTTTGTGTGTACACTAGTAAATGTTATAAACATTTGCTTGAAATAACTTCTTTTTGTAGTGTGTGTATCTGTGAGTGTGTGTGTCCGTGTATATGTCAGCAAATGTTTGTGTGTGCGTGCGCGTACGTGCGCGTGTGTGTGTCTGCATGTCTGCCTGCCTGTCTGTCTGTGTGTCTCTGTGCATGTCTGTCTGTATGTTTTTGTGTGTGCATCTGTGTCAGTGGGTGAGTGCGTGTGTGTGTCTGTCAAAGAGCGAGTCTGTGTCTGTGTGTAGGTGTGTGTGGACACATGCGCACCTATTTCAGATAGCGTTTATGTCTATTTGTGTCTAATTGTGTGTGTGTCTGTGTCAGAGTGTGTGTATTCATGTGTGTCTGTGTCTCTTTCTGTTTCACTCCTACTAATGAGAGAGCGGTGACCCTGCAGGTCTCAGCTCTGCCCGCAGTGTCTCTGGCCAAATATACAGGGCAGTCTGAGCCAAAGACGACCAGAGCATGACATAAAGACGGATCGCTACATTTACACAAAACAAGCGGCGCACACAAGCTCAGATGCCACTGCTTTTAGAGCTCAGTCTGTCCGTCTGGCCTGAGCGCTGACGGTGGCCTTGTGTGTGTGTGTGTGTGTGTGTGTGAGCTGCACCCATCAGTGGCACCTTACCGGCCGTCCTGAAATAACTGCGCGGGCGGACGACAGGGCTGTCCTCGGCTCGTAGCTTTTTGTTTTGTTTTTTCTTAAATATAAAAACATTGATTATAGATATTTTTAAAAAGATGCTTTGATTATGATTGCAGCTAAGAAAATCTGTGTTTATTTTAGTTTTTTGTCATGTTCTGTTTGTGAGGAGCTCATTTAGTTCACACACCTTAAGTTCTATAAACTACAGGATATACTGAATATTTTATCAACGTTTGCCTGTCTGTCTGTCTGTATCTATCGTTCTATAATTTTATCCATCTATCCATCCTTCTATCATTCAATGTATCCATCCATCTATCTGTCCGTCCGTCCATCTATATCTATTGTTCTGTCTATTTGTCTATCATTTTATCCATCTATCTACTATTGTTCAACCTGTCCATCCATCTATCAATTTATCCATCTATCCTTCTATTATTCAATCCATCCATCCATTTATCATTTTATCCATCTATCTATCCGTCTGTCTGTATCCGTCTATCTATCTATCTATCTATCTATCTATCTATCTATCTATCTATCTATCTATCTATCTATCTATCAATCCGTCCATCCATCTATCCATCCATCTGTCCCTCCATCCGGCCCTCTTTCCATACATCTGTCCGTCCATCTGTATCTATCCATCTATCCATTTATCCATCCTTCTATCATTCTATCCATTTGTCTATCTATCTGTCTGTCTTTCCGTCCGTCCATCCATCCATCTATCCATCCATTCATCCATCCATCCATCCATTCATCCATCCAACTATCTGTCTATCCATCTATTGTTTTATCCATTTATCCATCCTTCTATCATTCTATCCATTTGTCTATCTATCTGTCTTTCCGTCCATCCATCCATCCATCCGTCCATCCATCCATCCATCCATCATTCAAGTTATCCATCTATCTATCATTCTATCTGTCCATCTATATGTCTGTCCATCCGTCTATCTATCCATCTATCTATCTATCTATCTATCTATCTATCTATCTATCTATCTATCTATCTATCTATCTATCTATCTATCTATCTATCTATCTATCTATCTATCTATCTATCATCTATCTATCTATCATCTATCTATCTATCTATCTATCTATCTATCTATCTATCTATCTATCTATCTATCCGTGTGTGTTTATCGTTTTATCCATCTATCCATCCTTATGTTGTTCTATCTATCTTTCTATCTGTCTGTATCCATCTATATATTTATCCATCCATCTATCATTTTATCGTCCGTCCGTCCGTCTGTCTATCTATAATTATTTGTGATTGTAATAAATATAGCCTTTAATTACATATGACTTATGATAACCAATTACAATACTTTTAACATGATAATTATTAGTTGTAACATCCGGAACCTCTTCTAAAATGAATAGTGTCAATAAAATTTTGAATTATAATATTTGATTTATTTTAATAATAGAAATAAATTACAGCTGAACTCATTTTTGTCCAATGGAAATCTATCAAATGTATAAAAATAGCAGAAGTGCTCTTGGTGATCCCAGAAAACCGCAGCCAGCGTCAGGGTTGCCCTGTGTTTTCACTGGAGTCTGCTCTTAAAAAAAAATCTCCACTGATACCTAGAAAAGCTTCTCTTTGCTTCTGTAGTCCTCCGTGTCTATTTTACGTCCACAGGGTTATTTCTGAACATTTACACAGGGAGTTTTTCTTTCTTAGAGAATAGTCCACGATTAGAACAAACACTCGGCAGATTAAAAACTCTGCATAATCTACTGGAGGATGCGTTTGGACGCCGCTGCTCTCCCAAAAGTCCACCCTGCTCTCGCAGATGCTTAAAGGTGACAGCCGACATCAAATGGATTTGCAAAATGATGATGGTTTCCAAATAAAAGTCACAAACACTCCTACCGCCCCTGCCACCCTCGGTTTTTATTTTTTATGTTAAACATTCTGGCACAATATTGTTTTTTAACATACATAATTTTAGCATTATAGTAAGGTGTGTGTGGCAAATTTTGACGTAAAATTACTTTTATTCAACCAGCATGTTTATATATATACATAGAGTTGAAGTCAGAATTCTTAGCCCCCCTGAATTATAAGCGCCCCTGTTTATCTTTTTTCCTCAATTTCTGTTTAATGGAGGGAAGATTGTTTCAGCATATTTTTAAGCATAATAGTTTTACTATTATAAACTCATTTCTAATAACTGATTTATTTTATCTTTGCCATGATGACAGTCAATAATATTTTACTTGGTATTTTTCAAGACACTTCTATACAGCTTAAAGTCACATTTAAAGGCTTAACTAGGTTAATTAGGTTAACTAAGCTTGTTAGGGTAATTAGGCAAGTTATTGTATATCGATGGTTTGTTCTGTAGATGTGAAGGGGGGAAAAATAGCTTAAAGGGGCTAATAATTTTGTCCCAAAAATGGGTTTTAAAAAATTAATAACTGCTTTTATTTTAGCACAAATAAAACAAATAAGACTTTCTCCAGAAGAAAAAATATTATCAGACATAATGTGAAAATTTCCTTGCTCTGTTAAAAATAATTTGGGAAATATTTAAAGGAGAAAAATAAAATCAAAAGGGGGCTAATAATTCTGACTTCAACTGTATATATACAGTTTGAAAAATATTGCAACTGTTCTACAACATAAAATACTTTTGAGGCTTTTTTTTTTTTTTAGGTGAGAATGTAGTTGTTTAGATTGCAACTATGCAGTTTATTTTTAAGGATGGTGCCTATTATAAATATTATATTTATAATTTCGGAGATTCAGTGCTACAGTGGCCAGCCTGTCATACTGAGCAAAGCATAGTTGGTTCCGCCAGAAGATGTAATATAATAATAACATTATAGCCCCTTTCACACATACAGACCTTTCCGGAAAATTACCGGCAATTTTATGAAAAGGTTGTATGTGTGAACGGGCCCTTTTTGAAAATGCCGGTAAATTCGTTCTGGCTATTTTCCAGAAAGAGAAGTTGTAACATTACCGGTAATTTGCCGGAATGCTGCGCTGTGTGAATGCAGAAGGAAGACTGCCGAAAAGAGCGTGTGCTCGTCTAGAACGTGCTGACGTGAGACGTCTGCTTTAGCCAATCACAACAGTCAGACACATTCACGTCCGCGCGGTTTATGACAATAAAAGCCTTTGAATATTTTTCCAGACACATTTAGCTGCTAGAAGTTAGTCAGATCATGTTTATATGTTCATCTTAATGCCAACTGTGTAAATAATTATCGATAAAATGCTTATGATAAGCCGTTGTTTGTTTACCTTCAAGCTTTGCGTGTGCCTGTGAAACAGCCCGTGAGCGCCAGCACACACACATATCATGTACATGTCGACATGCGAAAGTGTTTCTCTATATTTCATCGAAGTTGTTCACAACACTGATCCATCCACAGAGTTTGTGATGTAGTCAAATGTTTACAAACACAAGCACAGCCATTTAGAGCTCATTTCTGGTTAATGATGTCAGAATTTACAGCTATTTTGGAATGGATGTGTGAATGCGGACAAATTCCGTAACGTCCTCGCCTGTGTGAAGAGCGCTTTTTTGAATTTACTGGTACACCCTCATTTACAGCTCACCCTCATAGCAATCCTTAAGCAGCGTTAGGGTTTTCGAGACCTACCTGAGCTCAAACTCCTCTCTCGCCCTGCTAACGGGAGGGAGTCCCGGGCTCGAGGATCTTACGAGCTCAGGGCTCTCTCCCGGGACAGCATGCCAAACTAGCTTTATTACCAATCATCAGCTAAGTGTGAGCTCTTGAAATGAATTTAATTCATTTTGAAATAAGACTGGAACATAAAAATATGTGGAAAAAGTAAAGACTTTCTGGACTCCCTGTATCTGCATAATCTAAATTGAGTAACACTTTACTTTAAGAACAAGTTCTCTATATTAAATATTAAGATGTGTTTGTTTATTAGCACTTATGAATGTCGTGTTCTGTGTGATCTTATTCTACAACCCATAATCTCAGACTGTGTGTATCTGTGCGCTCTTGACAAACGTGATGCCGCTCTTTCAGCATGTTTACAGCGGTTGTGTAAAAGCTGCTGTTGATGCAAGGCTTCAGTGTACAGTGACTCAACACAGATCGCCACTGAAAGATGCCATTTCCCCAATCTCACTTCTTCATGAGCGTCCGGTGTGCTGTTACACGATGCCACTTTCCCAGGCTGTGTGCAGATTTACCCTCAGATATACCCACCATGACTTGACCTCCAGATAATGCTGCATAGAGGCGCACTGAAAGACCTTATTAACCTAGTTAAGCCTTTAAATGTCACTTTAAGCTGAATGCTAGTGTCTTGAAGAATATCTAGTGAATTATTATGTGCTGTCATCATGGCAAAGATAAAAGAAAATCGGTTATTAGGAAATAGTTATTAAAACTATTATGTTTAGAAATGTGTTGAAAAAAATATACAGGAGGGTGAATAATTCAGGAGGGCTTTGACTTTATATACTGCATAATCCACTCTTAAAAACAATCAAACACATTTAATCACACATAATCTCATAATCAGGCTGTTTCTCAATATCTAGTACCCAAAGTTCGGACTTGCATCCTTGGAAGTTTAGACTTGCCAAGTTCAAACTTGGAAGACGAACTCCTGAGGACGCGAGGACACAAGTCAGGTACTTCATCAAATAGAACAGCAGTGTACTTTATATCATGTCTTACCTCACGATGGATTCATCGGTTTCACTGTACATTCAAGGGTCACGAAACACCAAAACACATGTTTTGAGCTGTTGACAGTCGTATATGTGTCCCACACTGCTAAAAACACTATTAGGACACCTATATTTCACTAAAAAGTGTAAATTGGTTGTTTTTGCGTTATTTCAAGCAAATTCGTACTTCCGGTTTGAAACGAATTTTTGAAGCTGCGTCACGGTCATGACATAATAGCGTGTATTCCAGCGTGCAGACTGGACGTCTGTGCCAGAGTGAGTCTTATTACGTCTTACAGTGTGATGCATTAATGCATGAGTAAGGCTTGGTTCAAACCAATCAGCGCACTCTATTGTGCAACTTCATTAATATTCATTACTGTCACAGTGTTTAGACGACAGAGACGCCACGTTGTGTTGGCAAAACAAGCGTGAAGTGTTGCTTTTATAGTTTGCTGCAGTTAAGTTTTGTTTTCATTTTCTCTCTGTGAGAGCTCAGCTGGCGTCACGTGTGGATTAACAGTGTATGCGACGCGCGACAACAATAACTTGCGTGTCTAAGGAGGATTATTGTTTTCCTGAGAGCTGTTCTCATCTGCAAACGCTGAGATCCTTTTAATCAGTTTATTTTATTAACTGTTTATTCAGTTCGTATTTTATTCGTACAAAACAAACTATTGCACCGAGTGTAAACAAGTTAGCACTAACAGTTGCAACCAAACTATAACCTCGTGTTGGATTTTGTGACCGGAATAACACACGCGGCTTTCTGACGCTACCACCTGCCGTGTGCATCTAAGTTTCCGGGAAATGCTGAGTTTTTTTTTCTCTTATTCGCCGTGCGGTATCAAACATTGCATGAAAAATACACGCTTAGAGCAGCTCCTCGAATCAAATATCACGTTTGTCGGGAGGGACATGAATGAATTCCCTGAATGAAAGAGCCAAACTGCAGTTAAAGTCCACCATTTAATAATTTGGCAAATAATTCGACTACAGATGTCCAAGTAAACACAGTCACATTGTCCGCTGTGGTTGTGTGTTTTGACTCTGAAATTCAGCGCGCCCAAATAGACACTCCCACACCAAGCCTCTTTTCTTCCTCCGACACTCCCCCCTAAACAGAGCTGGACACGCCCACTTTCCTGACTTTTTCCAAAGTAGAGGTGTGAAAACACCCTGCTGAAACGAGGGGGTTTCATGGCCCTTTAACAATAAAATGGTTTAATTATATGAAGCATGACCCTGTAATTAATATTACAAATCTAAATTTTTGATGTAAGAAAATGTACACATAAATCCATATAAATGTGAAGTAAAATGTGTTATTATACTCAGACACGTGTCTTTGGTTATCAGATTTAATAAACTGCAATGGTTATTATAAAAGTATATACACAATAAGAAATAAAGACATACACCATAGGAAATAAAGACTACGTCATATAATTTGGTAAACAAAGACAAACAGCCTAAAACACGGTAACATAAAGACAATTATAAAAGGTAACAAAATAACACTGCCAAAATAATACACCTGAGAGCAAATCATAAATTTAAAAGACCACAGACTGTCCTTTAGATACTCACAGGATGAATTAAATATCATGTTTAAACTACAATGGAGAGATGAGATCCAGCGGTACATCCCAGATAGACTGGCTGAAGTAAAGCTGCTCTCGGCGGGGGAGGTGATGACGAAGCTCCCGCTGGCAGGCTGGGAGTCAGAGTCCGCATAAGCTAAGGGGCTATCAAAGACGCGCTATCTTTGTGAATAAACTGCTGATTCGAGTTTAAAA
The DNA here is from genome assembly GCF_049306965.1 of Danio rerio. Taxonomy (NCBI): domain Eukaryota; kingdom Metazoa; phylum Chordata; class Actinopteri; order Cypriniformes; family Danionidae; genus Danio; species Danio rerio. The sequence goes on from NC_133177.1 coordinate 58,798,333, forward strand.
CAACTACACTCTCACCTGAAAAACTCTTAAAACTTTATTTTGTGGAGTATTTTTAAAAATTTTGTTGGTTTTCTCTTCCACCATTAGCTTTTGCTGGTTTAGCTGCAATGCATTCTGGGATACCTGAGCTTCGCAAGTTCACACAAGTCACCTCTCGATGCATCCTTGGCCAAAGGGGCAGAGCAAGTACACATCCGAGAATTTAATCTCTCATTGGCAAGAGGTGAACTTTGAATTGGTACAGTATTTTGGTGACGACTGATGACGTTTCACGAGGACACAAAAACGCAAGTACAGACAAGAACACATATTGAGAAACAGCCTCAGAGTTGGGTGTAACGCGTTCCTCAGTAACGCATTACTGTATTCTAATTACATTTCTGGGGAATGCAGTATTGTAATGAATTACATTTTAAATTTGTGTAATTTGATAAGAGTTACTAAAGTCAATGTAATTGCATTACCTACGTTACAAATATAGTTTTTTGAAGAAGAAAAAATGCTTTAAAATCACGTTTTCTGCTGCGACATCAGTTAAGCATTCGTTTTTGAATTGCAGGTGAACGCGAGCTGAAATTGATTCTGACAAGAGTGTTTGCTAGTTCAAGTGGAAAAAAAGACATTATTCTGATTTTATTGAGTGTAAAAACAAAAATATTGCTGTGAAAGTCAGTTTATGTCCAATCTAAAGGACTTTCCACCGCTTTTAACTCTATCAGCGACTTGCTCAAGCACTTGAACAGAAAGCCTTCTTTGACAAAACTCATAACCAAGAGGACACCGACGCCCAAAAACACAGCAGCCCAGCTCAGCTTAAACAGGCTAAATTGGATTTTTATGCAGGAACGTCTCTGAAGGTATCTTCTGAATGTGAAGAGAAGCGTAGCTGATTTTGGGGCCGTTTACGTGTTGCGTCGTTTGCGCATGCAAGTTCGTTATTTCCAATGGGTGTATATTGCGCGAGCTCGCAATTTCCAGGGGCACGAGTTGAAAACCTTGAGTCACGTGACAAGAACTGACCGATCAGCTTCATACATTGTAAAGAATGTACACATTTGGGTAGACTAATTACCTCAGGCAAACACAGAACACCCAAACACTGCAGTGCTTTTTCATACTATGGATGTCAATGATTACAGGGACAGTGTTTCCTCTAGGATTTTTTTCAGCTGTGGCGGCAGGTTTTTTATTTTTATTTTTTATTTTACTTTTTTTTTTTTACACAGATCTACCAACTACCTGTCATGTGGCGTTATTTTAATGACAAATGTCGTCAGCGCAGTATTAGAAGTCAAGATCGCATTTATGTAATAGCCTACAGCATGCGAAACTCTTTGCTTCCGCGCCGTTTCCTCTAATCGTGCACAAAACTTCTTGCGCGCCCCCTCAAATATAAGCTGCTTCAATAGTGTGCAGATGTTGTGCGCTCTCAAATAAACGCTGCTCAAGTGCAATTTAGTGCGTTTATGTAACAAGTATGTCTCCAGCATTTATTATATTTGCTATGAATATTTGTTAATGTCTCTAATAGACCTACAGAGCAATATTAATGCGTCCTGAAGTTAAGTTGAATGGCTATACGTCGTGTTTGCTGGCCTCAAGCATCACGCACCTGTCAGTCAGTCAGCACGTAACCTTAAAAGGTTAAACAAATGACGCACAGCACTACTACGGTTACAGAAAAGTTTGCGGTTATAATTCACTTACCCTTTAATACGTTTTGGTGCAATTATTACCCACTATTAAAAAAAAAATGTTTTGAATGAGAAGGTGTGATGTAGCCGTGGCGGGATGAATTTTGGCGTGGCGCCCCGCCATGGTAGAATGAATGTAGCAGAAACCATGAGGGATCCAGTTTTCTTCATGTCTCGTTTTGTGTTACAGGTTTGGAACAAGAGAATGATGAGAGAATTTTAAGTTTTGGGCAAACTATCACTTTAAACTGCTGTGATTAACGTATTGTGATGTTTTTCAGTGAATATTAAGTTACTGAAAGAGCTGCAGTTTATTTTGTATTTTTAGGTATATTTTATGTTTCAAATAAAGTAATTTTAAAGTAAAGTACTTAGTATTCTGATTACTTTTTACATGAAGTAATTAATCAGATTACAATTTTTCAGTAGTAGTCAGTAATTTGTAGTCTATTGCTTTTTTTAAAGTAACTTGCCCAGCACTGATCATAATCAACAAAACATCTTCATATCTGTGTGATTTTAACCACTTTGACACGGGTCTGGATGAAGTACAAAGCTTATTAATTGCAAAATAACTCGTGAAATATTATGTACGGTCAATAAATTGTATTAACAAAGTCATTATTAGACACTAATAGAAGTTAATATAAAGATTTGTATATTAACTTCTGCGTTTTACAGTTTTTATTATTGATGTCCAGTGTAATTAATAGGAGTGTCACGATTTTGATTTTTAATCGAAATGGATCAAAATTTATGCTCAATTTCGATGATCAAATCAAAAAATAGAATCGTCGATGCTGCCACGCCCCCATGTCACGTCAGCTTGGCTTGCCAAGCAGGAAAAAAACAGGCTTGTTGAAGTGCTTGTTAAACTGCAGAAGCAGGAGACCCGTCGACAGAACTTAAATCCTCTCCTCTTTCAATGAAGTCGCCGGTGTGGAAGCATTTTGAATTTCCAGTGAGTTATGTTGACAACGTTCGTGTTGTCGACAAAAAAACACAGTTTTGCAAGCTCTGCTATGTACGTATTATGACTGTTCGTCCGATAGACAACACCGGCATCGCGATCCTCCGCCCGCCCCCGTTGCAAATCCGCTCGCGAAAAGTACACACTCAGGCCCTGTTTACACTGTCTTTGTTTTTAAATGCTATTTTAGAACAACAACGATTTGACATCCACAGTGGCGTGTAGCATTTCTGAGCAGCCCTCATCTCTACCTCTGAAAATGCACATCACGTGACCACACAGACACAGACGCACACACAGCCATGCGCTCGAGACAGCAGGTCCAGGCAGTCAGAGGACTGCTTCAATCTTTCACTCTCTTGTAGTTAGTCATTTTAGCGAACACCTCAGATACTGTTGGCTGGCTGTGCGTCTTTTTTACCGACGCCATTATAATGACACAGATCACTGCCTATTCACGAGTCCCGCAGAAAAAGTGATCGACAGGTGGTAATTATGTGTGTATCTTGCCTTTATTCATTTACTGTATGATTTGTTTATGGGTAAAACAAAGACCATGCAGGTCAGGTAGTTTAAACGGTAGGCTACAAATAATTAATTGGTCATTAATTAATTAATTATTCATAATCAAAAATCAAATCGAATCGTGCCTTCAGAATCGAAAATGTAATCGAATCGAGGATTTGGAGGATCGTGACACCCTTAGTAATTAATGTAAATGTTTACTTGCTTTTTGGTATGTAAACATGGTATTTAAATTTCTCATTATATTTTGATTCTGTAAAGTGATTTAATTATTTTAGTGTTTTATTTTTGGCCTTTGATATTCAGACAATCTTGTTTGGATTTATTTGGGTAACACTTTGTTTTGATGGTCCATTTGAATATTAGTCAACTTTCTGCTGATTATCTGCTGATATGCTCCTTCAACAGACATTTTCCTGACCATAAGAAACTTTGCAAGTTCATGCCAACTTACACTTACTCAAACCCCAACCTAACAGTCTACTTATAATCTAATGAGAATTGGTTGGCATGTAGATGCAATGTAACTTAAATTCAACAAACAGACCATCAAAATAAAATGTGACCTTTATTTCATATTCAGTATTTGTTGTTACATCTTATTCAATACTAAACTATGTTTGTTTTGCTTTGTGTTTTATTTTTAGTCATCCGTAATCAGCTTTACACTGTAAATATGGCATTGCATTGGAAAAACAGCTTAAAAGTGGCATTCAGAGACTTTACCAGAGCTGATTTGTTGTCTTGCATTGGTTGTGTTGCAGGGAGATGTGGCTGTGTTGAATGCTCTAACAGTGTTGTTGTTGTTGTTGTTATTGTTTTTTCACAGGTGCGTTACTTGAAGATCATTGAGAAGAGTGGATATCAGGCCCTGCCATGGGTTCGGTACATCACCCAGAACGGAGGTAAACACTCTCTCTCATCCTCTCTTCTCCATTTCTCAGTGTTTTTCACAGCATTGCAGGTATTTGGCAACAGTTAAGCAATGCTGTGCTGAATGATAGGAGATCAGGGCTGAATGCGGAGCTGAAATTCTTCTGTGAAAAGCGGATGTTCAGGACAGACGCGTGCGGAGATGGTGAAAGCCTGATAAAATTAGAAATGCTGGTACAGTGTGTGTGTGTGTGTGTGTGTGTGTGTGTGTGTGTATGTGTGTGTGTGTGAGACAATCTGTGTCTTGTTGCAACTGAGCTCTACATGTTTGAGTAATGTTATTAGTAAAAATAATGATAATGTTATATGTACACACAACCAATGCATATATAAATAAATAACATCTATATATAAATACTTACTAGCCACTTTATTAGCTACACATCACCTAGGCCTTTATGGCATAGATTCACTAAAGTACTGGAAATATTCCCTTGAGATTTGCTTTATATTGACATGATAGCATCACGCAGTTGCTGCAGATTTGTCGGCTGCACATCCATGATGCCAATCTCCCGTTCCACCACATACCAAAGGTGCTCTATTGGATTGAGAACTTGTGACTGTGGAGGCCATTTGAGTACAGTGAACTCATTGTCATGTTCAAGAAATCAGTCTGAGATGATTTACGCTTTATGACATGGTGCGTTATCCTGCTGGAAGTAGCCATTAGAAGATGAGTACACTGTGGTCATAAAGGGATGGACATGGTCAGCAACAATACTCGGGTAGGCTGTGACGTTGATATGATGCTAAATGCTAAAATCTAATTGGTACTATTCAATTCAATTCAGCTTTATTTGTATAGCGCTTTTACAATGTAGATTGTGTAATAATGGGCCCAAAGTGTAGAGCTTCACGATTCTGGATAAAATAAGTATTGCGAGTTATTATTATTATTTTTTTGTGTGTGCTTAAAATAACGATTTCACACGATTCTATCGATGTAAAATAAAGGTCAATATGAGTTGGCTATTATTGTTATTTCTCAAACATGGTCAAACGGCAATAGGCTTTGTGTAGGTCTAAAATGCTAAATATTTAATCGACTTGGAATGGTGGAATTTAACAGACTTTAAATTTGTCCTGATCATTAATATAAAGTAATGATATCAGAATACAACTATTCACAATTCTGATGTTGAATTGCTGTGTTTGAGACATTTGCTTACAATCTATCATTGACAACATTGTTTACGTTCAAGTCGTTTAATATACAGTAACGCGCTTTCAAATATTTTGGCGAACAGATACGCCACTTTTGACGCTCATAAACAGTCATAAAGTCCTCGCACTGCTGGAATGAGGAGGTTTGCTGAAGGTGTAGCTGTTGTGCAGTGAGGGGTTTGCGTCTTTAATAAACTACTGCAGTTTGCGTTCACTGAACAGTAGGGATGTAACGGTATTGTAAATACCGTCATACCGCAATATTAATTTTTTTCGATATTACCGAAGTCGCATGACTCGGTAAAACTATAGGTCTTCTGAGAAAATTTGCTCAGGCGAATGAAGCGAACGGGAGGTAGCTTAAACTACATTTCCCATCAGCCCAGGCGTGGCCATAATCCTTTGCGGTCTGTTGTCGCTACAGATCCAGTAATGCGGAAATGGAGTGTGCTGCTAGTAGCGGAGATGAAAAAAAGATGGAAATGATCGAACCTAAAGCGGGTGTTGTCGCTGCGCGCGTACTGAATAGCGGTGTTGTCGCGCGTTCTGATCAGCTGTGTAGTCGCGCGCGTATTGTAAAGCGCCGAGGGGGGGTTGAGCGCGCATACTCAAGAGCGGTGTTGTCTACTGAAGGGCTGGACGGAGGTTGTGTCGCGTCGCGTCGCGGGGGCACTTTTGATCGTTTTGGAAGGGCACTTTCTATCCAAGACTAAAAAGGGCATGTGCACTGCACAGGTTGAGCCCTATGTGTGCACGTGCCTGCAAGTTGGGGAATACGAGTAATAGCAGTCATGGGGACTGCAGAAACACAGCACACTGTTCAGATTGATGCAGACATTGACTTGTACCGCAAAGAGACCTCTAACTCACTCATGGTTTGTCCTGTCAAGTGGGGGAAAGACAATGCACAACGTCACCCACTGCTGTCAACATGGGCCAAGTCATATCTCTGTCCCAGAATCCTCAGTCCCAAATGAGAGGGTTTTTTCTGTTGCAGGGGACATTGTAAATACCCAGAGATACCAGCTTTTACCAGATTATAGTTATATAATATATATATTCCTTTAAACCCATCTCTATCTATCTAAGTGAGTGAGTGATTAAATGTTGAATGTGATGAGTTTTCAACAATACTAAATTGAAACTTTATTTTTTTACATGGTTTAATAATTTTTTGTTATTAAAATTGAAGTTCCTGTTTCAAAGCTTACAGATAGATGGCTAATTTGTATGTCATTGACACTTTTGGCACTTTTTTGGAGTATTTTCAAAAGTTTTGTTTTTCCTGTAAATGATTCAATAAATACCGTACCGTGCCATTCATACCGAGGTATTACCGTACCGTGAAATTCTGATACCGTTACATCCCCTACTGAACAGTAAGAATGATTAAATAATCCATATTAAACGGCCCCTTAAAAGTCACTTCTCGCTTTCAGTTTCGGGCTTAGGCGCGTTTTGCACTCACACAAGCGTACCGCGCCAAAGCCCAAGTGAACCGTGCCTAAGCCTGATTCAGCGCACTCACACTTCTCAAACAATCCATGAAACGGGCCTGGGCACGGTTCGGATAGCATAGTTTGAGTACGCCCTTATTCTCATGCACAACACTTTGTGTTCGCTATGAAAGAAAAAACATATCAAATACTTTTTGTAATCATTAGTCTATAATGCGATATGGTTATGTAAATGATGTGCACGCTTTCGGTTTTATTTTTCTATTCTTTCCATCAACTGGAACCAGTCTGGCCATTCCCCTCTGGCATCAACAAGGCATTTGTGCCCGCAGAACTGCCGCTCACAGGATATTTTCTCTTGTTCAGACCATTCTCTGTAAACCCTAGAGATGTGCGTGAAAATGCCAGTAGATCAGCAGTTTCTGAAATACTCGGACCAGCCTGTCTGGCTTCAAAAACCATGTCACCTGAATCCCCTTGCCCCATTCTGATGCTCTGTTTGAACTGCAGCAGGTCGTCTTGACCATGCCTACATGCCTAAATGCATTGACTTGCTGCCATGTGATTGGCTGATTAGAAATTTGTATTAATGAGCAGTTAGACAGGTGTACCTAATAAAGTGGCCGTTGAGTGCATATGTGTGTGTGTATAAATATATAATTAGTATTTTTATTAGTTTTAGCTAATAAATGTCAAAATAAAAAAAATGTTAAAGAGTTTTGTATTAATTGCTGTGTGTTTTCCTGTTTTCTAAACTGCTTCCTTTTCACTTTAGGTATTTAAACAGGTTAAAAACTCTTAAAGCAAGACCCAAGCAAATGAACTGGTTCTTGTGGAATTGAAAACTATTTTAAAAAGCAGTTTTCAGTGCTGAAGGTGAAATCAGAGATGCTATTTAACTCACTGTTGTAAAACCTGAAATGTATGTGCCAAATGTGGAGAGAGCACATATTGTGAAATGATTTCTTACAATCATTTAAACTACGGTTACATGTCCATCGACCAATCCGCATCCAGCGTCTGTCATCATTGTGAACTTGAGTGTCTTTGACGGATTGGCTTTCTGATTGTGTTTTGATGGGTGGAGAGAGAGAAAGTTTCAGCTGTCACAATTAACGTCTTTTCATTTGTTCCTGTTTCCTGTGCTTCTGTGCGTTTTAATTAAAAGCCTCATTTCCTTCTTTCTTTGCAGACTATCAGCTGCGGACTCAGTGAGAGGCATCATGGGTCACGTCACACTCATCTGCAGCAGAATACTCGAATACAGGTCATGCTTTGGCTACAGCTCGCATTCATGGATTGAAATTGAATCTTTAGTACAGCGTTGACTAGATTTGGTCCTGATTACGAAGATCCTGAACGTTAGAGGACACAAGTGGATGATGAATCACTAGTCACTAACAACATGTGAATCAGATGACTCGTTTAATTGTTGAATCATTGTTTAATTGTTCTTTCCATGATAATTAATCATTCCTGTTGTAGCCAGGATATATTCAGATTTGTTTCTCAAAAATGCCACTGTTTTTGTCCATAATGAGAATAGAACGAACAGGATTTCTCCTAAATTTGAAAGTTTTGCTCCACAATTTATTCCAAATTTTGAAATTTCAGAAACAATATCTTGTTATTTAGACTTTTTTCTTTTGTGTTACTATTTTGCAATTTCAAGTTTATAGACTTTCACTTAATTCTGAGTTACAATTCTGATAGTCTAGACAAGTTATTTGTTTAGTGCTTTACACAATGCAAACTTGAAAGCAGGTAACAACTGAACATTGTCAGGCAGCAGTGAACCAAAAACTCAAACACACATACACACACAAAATTAAAAATAAATAGTATTAATAACAGTTGGATAAAATGTAATGAGATGAAAAAAATAAAAATAAATAACAATAATAAAATAAATTATTTAAATTATTAAAAACCTTTGTGACTAAACCTGTTTTACTCGGGTAAAGGCATATATATATAAATATTATATGTGTGTGTGTGTGTGTATGAAGAATGTTTAATCCTTTAGTATATAGCACTATATATATATATATATATATATATATATATATATATATATATATATATATATATATATATATATATATATATATATAAAGACATACACGCATATAAAATATGTAATTATTATAAAATAAAGTTAAAATGTCTGAATTTCAAGATACAAACTAAATTCTAAAAACCAATATTTACATTTCAAATATTATATTATTTAAACATTATATTATTCATATATAATGTTTATATTTTGCAAAACTGATATATATATATATATACATTTTTTTAGATCTGTCAGAATTGTGAGGAAAAATCTAATTCTGTATCTCAATTCTGACATTTTTCTCTTTTAAAATGAACCATTTCTTGCAAATTCTGATCAGATTTTTTCCCTTACAATTTCCACTGCTTCTATCACACAATTCAAACCCTTTTTAGAAATTAAAATGGCAATATCCTTATTATATGTTGCAATTCAGAGGCTCTTGATATTAAATCTGACAATTTTAAGTGTAGTTTTGTTTTTGCAGACTTGCGGGCAGGATTGAAAGATACAGACTTGAAATTGTAAGATAAAACATGAGAGAAAAAAATTTTCAAACTCGCAATTACTTTTTTTTCTCCATGGCATAAACAAGGTTCCCACATTCCCCTCAAATTTAGTAGTGACTTTATAGCAGATTCTGCTTTCCTCATATATCCGGAAGTGATTTCAGGACTGTGATCGACATACTGCAGATGTTTGTGTGTGAGACAGTAAACAGGAATCATTTCTCTCATTAATGTGTCATTAATAGCGCAGCGATGATTCTGCATCACATCTCAAAGGAGTGTGTCACATTTCAGATGTGTTCTTACTGTAAACGCTTCAGGTTATTTTTTCTACAGTTTGTGATTATTTATCGACTGAACGGTCTTAAAGGGGCAGTTTACACAAAAAATGGAAATTCCTTCATCATTTACTCAGCCTCCAAACCTGTTTGAGTTACTTTCCTCTGGTGAACACAAAGGAAGTTAAACTAAAGGATTAAACATTCTTCAAAATATCTTATTTTGTATTCTACCCATGCATGTTGGAGAATCTTCCTTCTGTTGAACACAAAGGAAGATAGATATACTGAAAAAGGGTGAAAAAAGCAGTCATTGACTACCATAGTATTTTTAGCTCTTCATTTTCTCCCCAACTTTTTTAAAAACATCTCATTTAGTATTATTCTCAAGCTCCAAATATGTTTGAGTTTCTTCCTTCTGTTGAACACAAAGGAAGATATACTGAAGAATGCTGTAAATATCAGCCATTGACTTCCTTAGTATTTTCGGCTCTTCTTGTTCCCCAACATTCTTCAAAATATCTTACTTTGTATTCTACCCAATGCATGTTGGAGAATCTTCCTTCTGTTGAACACAAAGACAGATATGCTGAAGAAGGCTGGAAAAAGCAGTCATTGACTACCATAGTATTTTTAGCTCTTCATTTCCTCCCCAACATTCTTCAAAATATCTCATTTTGTATTATTCTCAAGCTCCAAATATGTTTGAGTTTCTTCCTTCTGTCGAACACAAAGGAAGATATACTGAAGAATGCTGTAAATATCAGCCACTGACTTCCTTAGTATTTTTACCTTTTTTTAGTTCCCCAACATTCTTCAAAATATCTTATTCTTTATTCTACTTGCGTTAGAAACATATTGAGTTTCTTTCTTCTGTTAAATTAAAAAAAATAGATAGATAAACTGAAGAATGCTGGAACAATTAGCTATTAACTAATGAGTATTTTTAGCTCTTTATTTCCCCCCCAACATTCTTCAAAATATCTTATTCTGTATTCTGCTCAAGCTCCAAACATATTTGAGTTTCTTCCTTTTAAACACAAAGGAAGATATACTGAAGAATGCTGGGGGGAAAAGCAACCATTGACTATCATAGTATTTTTTTAGCGCTTTATTTTCCCTCCCCAACATTTTTCAAAATATCTTTTGTATTCAGCAGAAGAAGGAAATAAAGTTAGAAATTTGAACCACTTGACTTTGAGTAAATGGTAAGGAGATACATTTTTTGGCGCACTGTCCCTTTAAGGTCACACACAGCCTGTTGTCTGTTGCACTTGTGTTTACTTTTATTGTCAAATCCCTTAAAGGTCAAACGAATATCATCTTAGTCCAAACTGAACCGCTTTACACTTGATAGAAGATGCATTTAATGTAGTGTTTTCTGTCAGGGATGTCCAGATATTGTTCACATTCAGTATTTTTGATGGTATTTCTATATTTTTTAGTTTTATTTTCTTGTTTATTCTGCCTGTAGTGTTCACGTGTTTCAGTATTATCTGTTACAATAGGCAAACTTGTGTTTACTTCTCTGCTGACATGCAGAATTACACTCGAAGACTATTTGACACAAATCTGAAATCGACCATGGTGCCATTGTGAAAATAGCAAATTAAATATAATTAGTTTTTTCTGTAACGTTGATTTGTCTTTAATTTTGCCTTGAAAATGGATGAAATGAGCAGTTTACCATGTTTACTGCGGTACTGAATGTGCTGAAATTTGACAATTGTATTCCTGTAGAAATATTACTGTAATCTCACTGAAATCATTGACTCTGTACACATCGAGCATCATAAAGTACATATTGAGAAAACACCTCGTCTAATTGCTCTTGGTTTTAAATATGCAGTGTGTGTGTGTGGGCGATTCGAGAAATGTGGGTACATTTTTGCATCTTCAGGACAAGCCTATTATTTTCAAAAGCAAATCTTTAATGATCAGTTTTGAATTATAACACAAATTATATCACGTTATTTCTAAAAAAAAATGTTTTTAAGTGTATTTGGTGATAATTTGTGTTTGGAATATTAACTTAAAGACTTCAACTGTACTTATTTTTTTCTGGAATCTTAATTCTGGTTATACACTGTGTTTATATATAGTATATAGTATCTGCGGCCACTTTATTAGGTACACCTGTCCAACTGCTCGTTAACGCACATTTCTAATCAGCCAATCACATGGCTGCAACTCAGTGCATTCAGACATGGTCAGGATGATCTGCTGCAGTTCAAAGCGAGCATCAGAATGGGGAAGAAAGGGGATTTTAAGTGACTTTGAACGTGGCGTTGTTGTTAGTGTCAGACGCTGCTGCAAACTGCTGATCTATTGGGATTTTCCCGCATAACCATCTCTAGGGTTTACAGAGAATGGTCTGAACAAGAGGAAATATCCAGTGAGCGGCAGTTCTGTGGGTGCACATGTCTTGTTGGTGTCAGAGGAGAATGGCCAGACTGGTTCCAGCTGATAGAAAGACAACAGTAACTCAAAGAAGCACTCGTTACAATTGAGGTCTGCAGAAGAGCATCTCTGAATGCACAAGTTCAAGTTTAGTTTATTTATATGGCACGTTTCCAACTACCACAAGGCCGCACGGAGTGCTTTACAGAGAAAGAATAAACAAAAAGTATGGTCATAACAAACAACAGCAATAGGCACATAATGCGAGAGCATAAAAGATGTAACATAAAAAAGCAGAACAATTTTGCCTGATTAAGATACTACCACAGCCTTTTTTTAAGTTCTAACAGCAGCGTGTTCAAGAGGCGAGGACCTGCTATGGCAAATGCATGTTCGTCCCTTACTTTTGATGTGGGCCTTTGGGATTTTGAATAATAACTGACTCAGAAAGCCATGCTATTACCTCCTCCAGTCACAGTGACAAGGAGTTCACAACAGATGACTCGTTTTCCTTTTTGAGTGACAGACAGATTTGTTTATCGTCTGCATAAAGATAAAACCGCAGGCTATATTTCCTGAAAATATAACCTAATAGGAGCATATAGAGAGAGAAAAGAGAAGGTGCTAAAATCGAGGCTTGGGGAAGACCACACGTTAACGGTGCCGAAGATGAGGAAAAGTTACCAATTTTGACAAAAAAACTAAACTTTCTGTCGGAGATGTATGATTAAAACCTCAGCCCAATCCAGGACAAATACAGCACGTCCAACTGCAGCAGAAGACCACACCGGGTGCCGCTCCTGTCAGCGGAGAACAGGAAACTGAGGCTACAATTCACACAGGCGCACCAAAACTGGACAATAGAAGATTGGAGAAACGTTGCCTGGTCTGATGAGTCTCATTTTCTGCTGCCACATTCGGGTAATCGGGTCAGAATTTGGTGCCAACACCATGAAAGCATGAATCTGTCCTGCCTTGTATCAACAGTTCAGGCTGGTGGGGGATGTTTTCTTGGGACATTATGGGCCCATTAGTACCAGTTGAGCATTGTGTCAACGCCACAGCCTACCTGAGTATTGTTGCTGACCATGTCCATCCCTTTATGGACCATAGTGTCTCCATCTTCTGCTGGCACCAGGTCATAAAGCATGAATCATCTCAGACTGGTTTCTTGAACATGACAATGAGTTCACTGTACTCAAATGGCCTCCACAGTCACCAGCGCTCAATCCAATAGAGCACCTTTGGAATGTGGTGGAACGGGAGATTCACATCATGGATGTGCAGCCAACAAATCTGCAGCAACTGCGTGATGCTATCATGTCAATATAGAGCCAATCTCAGAATGATCTCATGAAGGATTAAGGCAGTTCTGAAGGCAAGTAGAACGGTGTACCTAATAAAGTGGCCAGTGAGTGTATGTACGCTCTATATTAATGTGGAAATTGCAGTATGGGTATAAAAGTGTAAAACATAGTTTAGGGTTGGGGTAGACGTTAATAAAGTACAATTAATGGATAATTGAATAAATAATGAATAATACTCGGTATAATTACTGATTTCACATTGAGTAATGTGTGATGGTTGCGTTTAAAGACGGAATTACGTTAATAGAATTATAATTGAATAAATAATGAATAATACTCAGTATAGTTACTGTTTCCACATTACTGGGATGGTTGGGTTTAAGGTTGGAACTGATGAACAATTTAATACATATTAAAAATAATCGTTAACTTCCGGCCGTTGCTGGAACCCTTCTAGAACTTACCTTACAATCAGCATTGCTTAACTGCATTTCCGGTGAGCATGAGATGAAAATAGGCCACAGTGTGTGAAAGTCAGCGGATAAAGCCTGGGGTAATAATTCGACCGGTTTTACTGACTGTGTAATCTGACCGTGTTGTGAAACCGGAGCGGATCACGGGCAGCGCCGCACGGAACCCCCGTGTTTTGTTTAATCGCGGAATCCCGTTGCCTGGTAACGCGCGTTCACAGAGGGAAGCCCTGATCACGAGAATGCGCGAGTGACGTCAAACGCGGAGGCGCGCCGATAAAAAAAAACACCTCCAGGAATTCTTTCACCTGCAATTGCGAAAGATAAGAGTTAATGAGTCAGTAAAACAAACAGGCTGAAGAGGAGCGGTAGAAAAGCAGACTCTAATGTTACGCAACGCAGCAACAGGTGAGCAGAGAGAGATAGAAACTTCCGGTGAAAGGTTAACATGAATATTTGTCAATGTCATATGCGGTTTAACAGCGATAATGTCATTTAATTAAAGTATAGTCAGTTAAACAGACTTAAGCATTCAATTAGTTGTTAAAACAACATGAGAGACCCTTAAAGCAGCAGGCCAGCCCTGAAAATACTGTGGTAAATTAAATTAGCATATTTTAAAAACATGATGCTGAACGGTATAACTGTTATTTTAATGCAGTGCTTCTTGTACCGTCCGAGACCCACTTTATATCGTATATCAACTAGGCAGTGCAATTCATAGATTTTTAAACAAAACATCTTAAACGAGTCGATTTTATAATGATACAACAGTTCACCGGAAACACTTGAACGGGATTAATTTAACTGAAAAGTCCTTCTGCATGTACCCTACAAGCCTACACAAAAAGACTAAATAATTCTTATAATTAATTAATGCAACTTCTCATATATATATATATATATATATATATATATATATATATATATATATATATATATATATATATATATATATATATATATATATATATTCAGTAGTAACACTATTAATCAATATTACATCCTCAATGAAATGTCTTCCAATAAATGTTGTTTTCTTTGAAATTTTCATTCATTTATAAATATAATGGAGAAAAACGTGAATTAAAACATATCCATTTATAAATTATATATAAAATATAAATATTGTTTTTTTCCCAATGATATCCGTTTTTATATTATTTTATTTATTTTTAAAAATAATTATTCAGCAAGGATTCAGTCAATATAATGTCATATTTACCAAAGAATAGAAAGGAGATAAAAGTCCTTAATAAATTAACGATATAAAATTATATTGAGTAATTAATCACAAATTCAATCACAACTCTTTACTATCCTCCGAAATATATATATATATATATATATATATATATGTTTGTATGCAAGGCAAAATATATATTATAATTTGTAATTAATACTGGTAATTGTTTTATTTGTTTTTTTATTAATTCAGCAAACAAAAAATTAGTCAAGATTACAAATACAATTATTCATCGATTATAATTATATTATTTTCCTTCTGAAGCTGCTTTGACACTATCTACATTGTAAAAGCGCTATACAAATAAAGCTGAATTTAATTGAATCACAAACTTATACACACTCATTCACTACGGCCAATTTAGTTCATTCTTTTCACCTGCAGCGAATGTGTTTGGACTGTGGGGGAAACTGGAGCACCCTGAGAAAACCCACGCCAACACGGGGAGAACATGCAAACTCCACACAGAAATGCACTCTGACCCAGCCGGGACTCGAACCAGCAACCTTCTTGCTCTGAGGCGACAGTGCTACCCACTGTGCTACCTTTTCGCCCCATTATTGTTTTTGTTTTTTAATTGTTCTGCATTATATATTTATTTAATTGGTCAGTGTAAGAAGAAATAAATATATTGAAATATAGTCATACATTCATCAGAAACTCGTTGGCCTGTTTCTTCACACACTGACTGAGTTTATGGCACAGTTACGCAGTGATTTATTAGCCAATATCATCACAAAACCTGATTTCTGACCCATGACCTCAATCCTGAACATGACTTTATCAGCGTCTCTCAGTGTGTTTGCTCGGTCACAGAGTGCACATGGAGAAAAATATCAATTGATAATCAAATTGCCACAAAATTGATCACAATTGTAGCCAAAAAAAAAGTATCCTACATTTTTCCATGATTTACACACACACACAAACACACACACACAAGTAACTATTGCTTACATGACAAACATATTTTGCATTATCAAGCATTTTATTTTTAATATTTCATAGTTAAAGCATTAATGCGGCTGCACAGTGGCGCAGTGGTTAGCACGTTCACCTCACAGAAAAGGGTTGCTGGTTCGAGCCTCGGCTGGGTCAGTTGGTGTTTCATTGTGGAGTTTGCATGTTCTCCCTGTGTTCATGTGGGTTTCCTCCGGGTGCTCTGGTTTCCCTTTCCTCTGGTTTCCTCTGGTACAGGTGAATTGGGTTGGCTAAATTGTCTGTAGTGTATGCGTGTGAATGAGCGTGTGTGGATGTTTTCCAGAGATGGTTTACAGCTGGGAGGTAATCCGCTGCGTAAAACATATGCTGGATAAGTTGGTGGTTCATTGCGTTGTGGCGACCCCAGATTAATAAAGGGACTAAGCCGAAAAGAAAATGAATGAATGTTTTGTTTTATTTTTTTTTTATTTAATTTTATTTTTGTTTTATTTTATTTAGTTTTATTTTATTTTAATATATTTTTTTATTTGTTGTATTTAGTTTTATTTATTTTTTATTTTGTTTTATTTTGTTTTTTTTATTTGATTTTTGTTTTTATATTTTTGTTTTGTTTTATTTTTATATTTTTTGTTTTATTTTATATATTGTTTTATTTTGTTTTTATTTTACTTTGTTTTTTATTCTTATTTTTTTGTTTCACATTGTTTTGTTTTATTTTGTTTTGTTTATTTTAATTTAATTTAGTTTGGATTTATTTTGTTTTATTTAATTTTTATTATGTTTTTTATTTTATTTAAGTTTTTTATTTTATTTTTAATTATTTTTGGTCTTATTTAATTTAATTTATTTTTTATTTTTTATTTTATTTTTAATTTATTTTTATTTTACTCAATTTTTATTTTCTTGTTTTATTTAATTTTTTCTTTTTTTTAAGACGGAAATGATAAAATTGTAATAAAGCAATTTAGATTTTTTTAGTTTTTTTGCATGATCTTTGAATTTAGCCTAAAAACTTTTTTTATTGTACATTAACATGCATGAACATACTTGTGCAAATCTTTGCCTAATCCCATTATACTGTTAAAGTTGTTAAATTGACAATTGGTTTCACTCAAGTTTCATTTAATTCATAGTTTTTATGTGAGTTTAAGCCGGAGATAATAATAGCCCCACCACTAACAGGTAAATATTTAGTCCATTGATCAGTTTTAAGTATCCGTGTCTTTTTCCATGAATTGTCTGAGTGTTATCGTTCAACAGGTCAAACAGCATTGCACAGGTTTATGGTGACGGACGGCAGGTAGAGTTACTGTGTGAAAGTGCGCATTAGGTGGATGTTTGTTACCAAATTTACCTCCTCCAGTTTGTGTGTATGTGTGTGTGTGTCAGTGTGTGTGTGTTTGGATACATGGTCGCTATGGTGATGAGGATTATGATGCCGACTCTGCATTTACTGCCCTATGTTAATGATAGTCTACTCTAGACGAGTTACTTCTTTAGTGCTTTACACAATGCAAGCTTTACACAGAATATAGATAATAACTGAACATCATCAGACTGCTGGTTTAGTTTATAGTGATAATTCAGTTCAGTTTAATATGAAGGTTATTATTTTACGTTCTTATTGAACTGCTTTACTGACCCAGCCTGAGCAAGTCAAAGGCAGCAGTGAAGAAAAAAAACAATCATAAAAATAATTAGTGATGATAATAACCTTAAAATAAATTAAGATAAAATGAAATTAAATAAAAGCAAACAATAACTAAATTAAAATAATAGTAATGATTGAATGACATTCAAATTAAATACATTAAACACATGCGCTATTGGGGAATTCCCAGTTATGGGTTGCAGCTGGAAGGGCATCCTCTGCAAAAAAACATATGCTGGATAAGTTGGCAGTGCATTCCCCCCCAAATGACTAAAGGGACTAAGCCAAAAAGAAAATAATTTAATTTAATAAATCCTTGTGTGATATAGATAAAAAATAAACAAAATTTTAGGCACAAAAATTATTTTATATTATATAACATATATTTATATTAGTAGAAAATTGTGATTAAAAACTGCTGTAAATAATTATAAACGAGATTGTTCTTGCATTTTTTGCTTGAGATTATTTTACATTGTATTTGCTTAAGTATTTAGCTTTTAGTCTTGCAAGTTCATGCAGAAAATTCCATCGTGTGATTTACTGTACATAATGGCTGAAATCAGAGCCGTGCGTCAACATATCCTGTGTGTTGTGGAAAACCATGCTGTTGTTATGTAATAAACTCGCATTTATTACACTGACATGCTCGGATGAGGAGGATCAATCAAACATCAATAAACACATGAGATCAGTGCAGTGTTTAAATACATCATCAACATGTTGTTTACAGTTTTTTTTCATTTTTCTTCCAGTTAGAGTTATTGTTTTAAACTAAATGTATTTTATATTTTAGTTTAAGTCATTGTTGTTCACCAATTACAGCAAAAAATACGCTATGGAAAGGTTTTGGTAAACTTCGAACAGAGTTCTTGTTTTAAGGGGGAAAAAAAGTTTAAAAAAGAAGGCGGAGTTCCAGGACACACCCATCGATTGTGTAATCATCACGGACCAATAGTAGCTTAAAGTTTTTCGGAACAAAAATAACTCAATAACAAAAAGATTCACAAAAACTTCACAGTGCCCTCTAGTACAGTGGTTCTCAAACTGGGCTTTCTTCTAGTGGTATGCGGAGGAATGAAATATGTCATGTACATGCTACATATATTTAAAAATTTATCAAAAATGATGTATATAATATGACATATAGCCTATATTTCTGAGGTAGTCTGCCACGTTTTTTTAACTGTGCAGAGTTGTAGCTGCTTTACTGGTCCTACTACGCTACTGTATTTCAATACTGCTCATTTTGGTGGTACTTGGAGAGACAATTTTTTTCTGAGGTGGTACTTGATGAAAAAAGTTCGAGAACCACTGCTCTAGTAGATTTGTCATCTGAAGCTTTCCCTAAGTAAGTTTTCCCTAAGTTTCATTTTCGCTAAAATGTAGACAGCATCCTCTAGAGGATTTGTCATTTGAAATGAAGTACAAAAAACGTACACTAATTAACATATCTCAAACTCGCAAAAATGCAACATCAAGTGCATTTGTCTTGAAACATACAAACACATACCCTAAGTGATATTTTTAAGAATTACCAAAAATGTAGACAGCACCCTC